>NW_027397074.1:53773586-53885045 GCF_003265705.2 Callorhinus ursinus
AAAGAAAGAAAGAAAGAAAGAAAGAAAGAAAGAAAGAAAGAAAGAAAAAGAAAAGCAAAGCCTAGCTCTTTCCCTCCTCAGGTTACTTATACAGGTGTACTCCCAAGTTTCTACCAAGCTACACAACCCCCCCCCAATCAGATACCCACCGAATGGTACTCACCAGGTGAAGCCTGCCCTCCTTCCTCATTCTAAAAAGGGTTGTTGCCTCTCTCCTAACACTCTGTTCTTTTCCACACACCAGTTGTCAACTTAGTTACTAAGTTGTTTTGATGTTTATTTATTTAATCTGTCTTCCCCAACACAGAAAACAGTGTAAACCCCATGAAAGAAAATATTCATGTCTGGTTTATCTACGAAGAACAACACATACGTTAGGGGCTTGGTAAATATTAACTGAAAATGAATGATGACTGAGTAAATGAGTAAAATAAAGTTAGAGAACCATAAATAAATATGTATTATAATGTTCACACAGAAAGTTCTATAAGTGAAGACACTTTGAAAATAACTGAAATACTCCTCTGAGAAATTCTCAAGTAATATCATATGATCCGCCTAGCAAGTATAATAATTTTTTCTATGAGGAATATTGCTCAATTTCAGAGTGCTATCCAGGAAGTCAATTTGAATCTTAAGACCATTCAAACTGGAAAATAGGAAAAGAAAAAAAACTTCTCACAAATAAAAACTCCTACTAAACACAATCACTTTCACAAACACAAAGATTCAATATCATACATGAGGGACGCCTGGGTGGCTCAGTCATTAAGTGTCTGCCTTCGGCTCAGGTCATGAACCCAGGGTCCTGGGTTCGAGCCCCGCATAAGGCCCCTTGCTCAGCAGGAAGCCTGCTTCTCCCTCTCCCTCTGCCTGCTGCTCCCCCTGCTGTGCACTCTTTCTCTCTCTATCTGACAAATAAATAAAATCTTTAAAAAATGTATCATACATGATACAAAAGAAATGTTCAATAAATTTGAAGGAATGAATGACTGTCTAGTATTTCTACAACTGTTTTCTTCTCAATTGTAAATGCAGACAAGTAACACGAATTTACATGTGACACTTCAACATAATTATCCTTCTTATAAACTTTAGAGAAAACTGAGCATATAGAATTGTTGCCAGTAAATTTATATCTATAATCCTAGAAGTAGTTTAAAATGTGAGGAAAAATCTTCAACTTTAAGAATTCACAAACAAAACACCAACAACAATAGCTAACAAATTCCACAGAAGTGCATATATTTTTTTTTTAAAGATTTGATTTATTTATTTGACAGAGAGAGACACAGCGAGAGAGGGAACACAAGCAGGGGGAATGGAAGAGGGAGAAGCAGGCTTCCCGCGGAGCAGGGAGCCCAATGTCGGGCTCCATCCCAGGACCCTGGGATCATGACCTGAGCCAAAGGCAGACACTTAATGAGTGAGCCAGCCAGGCGCCCCTGAAGTGCATATATTTTCATAAGTAATTCACCATATTAACTCATGGTGGGGGGGGGAGACACGTGAAGAGATTTTTTTTTTTTTCTTAAAGAAAAAATCACTTAGTTTTATGTGAACTCCAAAGCCATCATCTGGAGAGAACTCAGCTCAGTGTGCAAACAATACACACACCAGAGTTGGACTGGAAAGGCAGGTCTTAAATTAGCTAAATCTGCCTCTGATATGTTCAAGTTTCCAAACCAGTAAATTTCTTTCTTCTTTCTCCCTTCTTCCCTCTTCTTCCTTCTTTCTTCTTCCTTCTATGCTTTGTTGACTTAATACTATAAATGTATCAGAGCCTTACATATAGTGAACACTCAATAAATGTCCATATTATAAACACCAGGAAGACTGGAAGGGGGTAAAAGCATCAAATGAATGCTTATAGAGATAAAACAGGACAGGGGTAGATTCCAGGGTCAGTCTAGGAAAAGAATTCCAGCAGCTGCCTCTCTTTTAAGCCCTCACCCCAAATCATCTAGAAGGGTTTTAGAGTGATAAAATATTTCTTCAAAGGTAAAATATCCATGTGCAAAAATTAGCTTTATTGACCTAAGCTGAACTTAAAGCTGACCCAAGATAGACAACATTGCATAGAGGAATTATTCTAATTTGGGGGCAGTAATTTGTAACAGTGTGTGGTGAATGGAAAATTCAAGATTTTGCAGTCAGAAAGACCTAGTTTGAGTCCAAATTCACTTATTAGCTGAATAACCCTGACTAAATTCCTTAAAGTCTCTGAAACTTAATGTTCACATCTGTAAAATCAGCACAGTAAGAACTACCTTTCAGAATTATTCTTTGGGGAGGGTATGTGCTATGGTGAGCGCTGTGAATTGTATAAGACTGATGAATCACAGACCTGTACCTTTGAAACAAATAATACATTATATGTTAAAGAAGAGGAGGAGGAGGAGGAGGAGGAGGAGGAGGAGGAGGAGGAAGTAGGAAGGGAATAATGAAGGTGGGGAATTGGAGGGGGAGACGAACCATGAGAGACGATGGACTCTGAAAAACAAACTGAGGGTTCTAGAGGGGAGGGGGGTGGGGGGATGGGTTAGCCTGGTGATGGGTATTAAAGAGGGCACATATTGAATGGAGCACTGGGTGTTATATGCAAACAATGAATCATGGAACACTACATCAAAAACTAATGATGTAATGTATAGTGATTAGCATAACATAATAAAATAAAATGAAAAAAAACAAATACTTTGTCAGTAACATGGCAAAAAAAAAAAAACTAAATGGGAATACATGTAATGTACTTGCCGTAATTGTAATAATTGTAGCTTCCATGACTGGAGTAGAGGAGCAGAGATCAAGATGTCCCCCACTCAGCTGAAGAAGGCGAATCAGGCTTCTAGTCACTATGCCCAAAGAGCAACAGTGGCTCCACCTCAGAACATCTTCCTCATTTGCAAATTTGGACTCATTCCAGGTCCCTGCCAATTGGAACTTGAATGGCTGGTTCAAATTCACATTAAATTCAACATTATCCAGTAGCCAATTTGCTATCCAAGCTACAGGTTTGAGCAAACACTACCTAGTTTCCCTGAAATTACCTCCTTCATTTCTTTCCCTTACACAAATAAACTTTATTAGGCATAGCATTCAATATGATCACACCTCAAAGCTAGCATTCAACCTTCTAGGCTCTAATTTCAACAAGAGCTATTTTATGCCAATTAAACATGGTAACTTTTTCCACTGTGAATTTTCACACACTTTTAATACAATTTGAATATAACGTTCTCACACTTAATGACAAGACAAAGACAAATTGTGCAAGAATTATAAACACCTCCTTGGTTGAACCCAAATTTATGAAAATCTGGAAAACAAAAACAATGTTCTTTCTAGGCAAGGAATCTTAAATTAGGTCTAGTTGATTAAGACTGAAAACAGACAAACTCATGATGCAGCATGCCAACCTGATAAAACTAACTTTTTGTAATCTTTATCTCTGATGATCATCTATGAAATCCAGAAAACTTAATCTTCCACATTTTCAACTGCTTATTTTTTACTGCCAAGTCCCATCAATTTGGCAAGCAGATGAGAGCAGTAATCACTGGAGAAAATATAGGAGAAAAAAATGAGCCAAATCAACTGATTTTGTTTCGATAGACTATCTGCACAATGAGTAAGCCTAAGTGTTCTTACTAAATGTAATTAAGTGTTATTTTGTAATTTTTGCTGGAAAAAAAAAAAGAGGTCTTGTCTAAAATAAAACATCTTGTGTCCTTAAGGAAGAATGGTAGAAATGGTTGCTCAGATAATAGCTTGGGATTAGCATCTTATTTTCACACCCCATGTTTTGACTTTGACAATGAATAGATTTCTTCATTAGTATGGTCAAAATTCAATTTGAATAAAGTTTTGGGAGTGCCTCTTAAAGCAACCAAGTATGTCAATACTATAGAATGTTTCCTTAAGGATACACAGTTACTGCTATGTTTCCATTTCTTCTAGTCAAAAATCAGTGTCACACTAGGGCCATAAGGAATGGCTGCTTGCCAACTCTACTTAAACTGACTGAAACTCATCATTTCTCTAAAATCTATTCTTCCAGAAAGTGTAATTTAATAACTTGACTTATTTAAGTTTGTGATTTGATTCCAACATACAATCTAACAATGGTTCGAAAAGCATTTTATACTTAAGGGAAAAAAAGGCTGTCTTTATTATTGTTACAAATGTTTACAACCTAGCTAATTTTTACAGGAAGGACAGAAGCTGCAGTCACTTATTAGGTACAGATTTACACCTGTTGTATGTCATGTTTTAAACCCCTAGGCGTGAGATTTTAGTCAAGGCGAATAAACATGAAGAAGGACCAGCTGCAAAAAATGATTTTGTTCTCTCACGGTAATTAAAAGGAAAAACTGTACAATGTGTTGTATCTATGACAATCCCATTATTTCATATCAGGGAGAGTTCTACTTCTTTTAACAGATTTGTATTGCTGTCCAATCTGTTATAAAGGCTAGTACTCACAGGTCGAGGGTATGGACCTAATTTATATTGGTACTCAGTCTGATTATCTTTGCTTAATTTCTCTGTGAGGCATGCAAGTTTGATGTCGGAAAAATTAAACATTATCTTTCTCATTGCAACTCCCACTCTTAAGTCTACTATGGTGAAGTGCTTATCAACATCACATTAGATATTACACCTACTCGGACCCTCTGTCTTAGAGACACTGAAGTGCTAATGAACACTAAATGCTTTTAAAATGCAAACCAATGAGCACCTAAAATACACATGGTACAGTAATAACTGAGCACATCCAGCAGAGGCAAATCCTAGTGTTATGAGCATACTCTTCTGTAAAACACTTTAAGGGCAAAATACCTTATTTTTTATGCTTGAGTTAGGCAAAAATTTCCATTTCCATTTTGTTTTCTAAGCACTATTAATTGAATATCCTTTCGAATATTACCAACAAGAGTACGTCCATATAAAACATCTGTTAATACACTCCAAGTTACTGTGGGTGTACCTCACTCTAGAAAAATGAACAATAAATCAAAGTTACAAACAGATCTTTTAAAAAAGTTACTTTAAAAACACATTCAAGGCTGTTTTCTATCATGTATCAAATTGTTCTTTGCTTTGTAAGAACTTCATCCTTAGACAAGACAAAGAGTAGTAGGCAAAGATGAAGTATATAAGCTTCAGACTAAATTTACGTGCAAATTCTGGTTTTACAACTTGCTAGCTGTGTGATATGAGGGTAAATCATTTAACCCTTGTAGGTGTTAGATTTCCTCTCTGTCAAAACGGAGATAATATTTACCTCAAGTTAAATAACATGCGTTATTTATAGAGGAAAAGAATATCAGCCACTGAGGAATAATAAGTGTCGAGCAAAAAAAAAAAAAAAGTTTAAAAAATTAATGCCAACCCAGCCTATTCACATGAATGGATTCTTACAGATACAGTATAACTGACCACAGCAGCATTTATGAATCAAGAAAGCAAAGTGCTACTTGTTGTAGCATTTAAACTTAAGTACCAAGGGTCTAGCCAAATGTAACCAGGTTAAGTAATATCTTTGTACATAGGTATAGGGTACATGCCTTATATATACACACACGTATGTTCCACCAAGGAGGAAAACTATTAGATTTTCTGTCTCCAAATGATTTATGGAACCGAATAACTTGAAACAAAATGAAATAAATATACTTTTAATGGGGACAAAAAATAACATTTTTACAGTCAACGAAAGGAGGCATTTGCAGGTATTACTAAGGTATTTGAAGCCTCTAGCAAAAACATGTTGTTAAATTTTAAAATGTCCTAACATTATATGTGAAAAATGTGATTCGCCTGACCCAACCATGAAAAATGCCCTTAACCAATCTATGAAATAGGTTTTCTTTCCAGATCATGAAAAATTATTCACCGAAAGAGTTGTGCATCTTAGAACTGATTTTCTTTAAATGGAGGCTAAAATGAAAAAAAATAATTCAGAAAATAGAATATTTGCTTCCCTTATCATAAACTTTTGCTGAATGTGCTTTAGGGAAATAGAGATGACTACAACAGAGCGGGGTGGAGGACAAGTGTATGATGCTCAGTGATCACTCAGTTCACCAGTAAATCAGTCCTCTGAGACACTGATTTTTAATGTACAGTTGAAGTATATCATCTAGGAGAGAATCCAATCTCTTCCAAGATTATTTATGACAAAGCACTCCTAACTGAAGTCCAATTTGTTTGTGGAATTGCAGCCGTTCTGATGGAACTAAACAATAAATGAATCTGCCTTCCATAGCTCCAACTCCAGAGGATAAAAGGGAAACAAAAGGGAGCTGCATCTCACAATCCAGGGGACCAGTTAAAGGAACAATGGGAAAAGCGGTTACTGGAGTGCTGAAAAATCGAACAGGCTACAAAGCACAGTTCATTACCCTGAATCGCCTGGGTATTTTGCATCAGCTGTATGTCACCTAGTGAGCCATTCCTATCACACGTAAGAGCTTACTGGGGGCATTTTTGCCATCCCTCTTAGTTCTGAAGGCTTCATGCATCACCGAATTGCCAGACATGTTAGATGACCACGCTAAATGTTCCTCCAACTCAACCAAAGACCACAGAACAACTAAATCATGACTGAGGCATGAGGGAGAGCAAATCTGAGAGGCTAAAACCAAGAACATGTTAGAATTTTTCCAAAAACGAAAGAGAAGTAAATTTATAAATATTCCTCAATTAATTAAGTATGGACACTGGCATACTATTACCTTTTGTAATGACTCAGTTATTTAGAAACTATCTACTATCTGGTCTTCTCTAACTTTTTCTTGATTTCCTATATTTACTATGTTGTATTTTACTAGGAAAGAAAAAGGAGACCTTACGATTTTTTTTTTTCTGTCCTATAACAAATCTCTTTCTGTGTACTTTTCTTGGGACTCAAATGTCTGAAGGTGAAAATACTGTTACCAAAAGAACTGCCTTACTCATTTTACTTACATTTTACCCCATGTAAGTAGCAGTTGTCTCTAGAAGAAACAGTATTAATTAAAAATATATATGTGTGTGTGTATATATATATATATATATATACACACACACATATGGTATGATGCTGCCTTGTTCACTGATAATTCAATCATTCCAGAAATATTTAATATGCCAAATATTATTTATTTGTTAATGTGTTGAACTATGAAACACTATGTTTATAGTGTTCACTATCACTGGTAATTCTCCATCGAAGTCTCTTACAGAATTATAAGCTGCAATGTAACTGAAGCACACTGACAGGAATGTTCACTGCACTAGTAAACTCCCAAGTTGTTAGAGTTGGTATTGCAAGAATTAGTAATTCCCACAATGACAGATTTTAAAGCCCTTCATGTATCGGGCTGCCATCCTATATGACAAAAAAGTTACATGCTTTAGATAAGTAAAATTTTCAACTTTAGAGAAGTAAAAGACAAATCCATACATCCTGCTTTTTATTACCAAATGTTTACAAACTGCTTCTAAGGGTATAAAACTATTCATTTGGGTGGTGGGTACCTTTTCTACTGAACTTCCATCTTTTACCTAAAAATGTAATGTCCTTGTCACCCCTTTCTTCATGAGTTGTACTCCTTAATATAAGAAACTCTGAAGGCCTACCTAGTACACCGTCTTCTAACAAAACATTCTCCCATCTGTGAAAACTGTGGCATCTGCAGAAAAGAGGAACAGAATTTACTTTAACTATGAGAAGAGAGCATTTCTCAGAATCTCACCAATCATCACTTCCTACAGTGAAGGGGTGTTCCTCTTTATTCTAAAGTGAAGAATGATGTTCTTCTCTAAGCCCACACACAGAATTCTTTCCTTTAGGAATGAGTTTGACCAAATGAAGTAATTTATTCAGATGATGGTACACAAAAAAGGAAGGCACCATCAACCAACAAGAACAACAAAATCAAAGTGTGTGTGTGTGTGTGCGTGTGTGTGTGTGCGTGTGTTTATAAATATTTTATATTACATATATAATATATTTATATATAATTTATATATATGTTTATATTTAGAAATATGTCAATGGAATAAATTCTGAATTGTACAGTATAAACTCAGAACTGGCCAAGAGATTCCAGAGATACAAGTTATTATAGCAGATGAACAAGTACTCTAAGTAATACATAAGAATATTTTAAATAGCTGTCATAAGATTAGAGAAGAATAAGGTTAGTGGACACCACTAGTGGAAAAGGGAAAGGGGACAGGGAATAATTTGGGATGGGAGGTAACAGAGGAAAAGAATACCAGCCACTGAGGAATAACATGTGGCTCCAATGTTGCATTAGGCTCAAAGCCAACACTAAACTGTGCTTTTTGAGCATTTGAATTAAAATTCTATTTTTGAGAACCTGTGAAGAATCTATTTAAGATTAGTAACGTTGGCACAATATGCAGATAATTATTCAGAGATATCTTTTGATATTGTTTCAGATGCATGAATTTGGTTTTTTAGTCCCAAGCATTGGAAAATGGGATTTTCTATTGCATGTTATTCTAAAATACGAGAGTCTTGCTAGGAGACTATGTTTTAAAAGTTACTAAGTTCCAAGATTGGCAATGTCATTATTTATAAGAATAAAGATTTAGTTTGTGTCCATATAAAGTGCTTCCTTTAAAAGTAAAAATGATATGATTAGAGTTATAAAACTTTCACAGATTTTACTAATACTTCCTATACTTCCTCTAATTTCTACAAATGTTTCCAATTCTATCTTAAGTAGAAAATATAGTTAAAAAGAGAGACACAGAATTCTTAAGAGACTTATTGGAATCCAAAACAATTTTATGTGATAAAGGTCTTGCCTAGAATATCTACTGTGGGACAGGGGAGGGGAATCTGTCACTTCTCCCCTAAAATTAAACATTTCTCAAAATGTAAACTATCTAAATTTCAATGCTATGAGAGAATTATAACAGGCAAATGACACCAAAAAACAAACAAACAAAAACAAAAACCTTAGGAACCATTTACTAAATGAATACTCACAGGTGCAGTGAGTAGGTGTAGAATGCAGCAAAAGATGACCTTGCCAGATCTCAAGGAGCTCCCAGCCAGCAGGATGGGGCACTCTGCTCCAGAAGGAAGAGTGAGCATGGGGGCAGGCTGCCCAGGGAAGAGGAGGAGCTCTAAGCCAGATGAACAAGGGTGGGAACAAACTCTAGGTAACAGAACATGTAAGGTTCAGAGGTAGGAGGACGTTAGAGGGGATTCTGTTTGCTTGTAGGGACTTCCAGACAATAAAGCCCTTGAGAGAAAGTCAAGGCCAAGGTCATGAAAAGCTACATCAAAGATCTGAAGAGAGCCACTTAAACCTCAAAGAGCTTTAATCAGGGCAATCTCAAATTTGGGTTTCAAAAAGATCGTTCAGACTAGGTGGGATCAAAGTATGTTAGGAAAGAATCACAAAATATGTATCAATGTGTATTGAGGCTCTCAACACCTGCTACAGACAACTTTTAAGTCAGAGAAGTATTTAGGCCAAGGCTGACAAAGTCAAATGTTTACAAAAGCTAGGCAAGTAAAAGAAGTAAGTGAACAGGCCCAGTGGGACCCTTAGTGAACAAAGGAGGAGAATGTTCATTCCAGCCCCAGAAAACCACTGCCAGACAGAGGTGTGGGTACAGAACAGCTTGATGAAACACAAACAAACCAACCAAAAAAAAACAGAAATTGAGATTCTTAGGTGAAATATATTGATTTTTAAATAAGAGCAACCACATCAATGCTGTGCAAAACACTCAAGTACTAAACAAAATATTTGCAGAAATTATCTAACTGCACAGATTTTAAGGCCATTTAGAACCAATTCACTAAGACATAGAAGACATGCATCAAATTACCTCTGATTTCAGCTAAGCATTTTTTCCCCAAAATAGCCTCATTCGAAGAGATTTCCGAGTGATAAAGGCTTTAAAAAGTTTGCTTTGGTGGCTATGAATGGTAGAAAAAAACAAGTTAACTAGTTTTCATTTGAGCAGAAATCTGTTTGCCTTTGTTTGGTTTCGTTTTGCTCATCCCAAAGTCAAGTGGATGGCCCTAAGCATTCTACAGTGATCCTAAAAGTCTTTGAATATATGTAAATCTACCCAAGGGACGGCATACAAATATGGACCATAACAAATACAGAACACTTTTGTTTTCACCTATCAGGTATCTGATCTGGTAAACAGAAACGAAAGCAAACATGCTATTTCATGGATGAAAAACTCATCTGAAACGGGACATTTCATTAACTAATACCATACTCAAAGTGCTAATGTAATCCTCAGGTACATTGTCAGTATACTTAATACTAGTTTATTGGATAAACAATGAGCCCAATGTATTAATATAGGCAAAAAGAAAAAAATCAAGTTACAGACAAAGGCTTATCTATAGTTTGTATGTTTTGTTTCTGGAAAAAAATCTTTAGCTCTTTATCAATGTCAATTTTTCATAGGAAACATATATGCAACTCTTAGATGTAACTCAATTAACATTATTTATAAATTTTTTAATTGCCCATGATCTCATACCCAGATATAACCAGTTTACATTTTTAATCTATTATTCCAAATTAATACATCAGCAGTTTTGGACTGATCAAATTGCGAATTCTATGACAATTCCACCTCCACTCAACAACACCTACTTTTATAACCACTACCACCAACAACACATTTTTTTCCATGTCCAGAGATTTTTGACAAATATATATATATGATAATAATTGAATAGAGAGCTCTTTGGTAATATAAGTCTACTAATGAGAACAGTGGGATTCTTTATGAGGAATATTTTGCTAAACTGGGATTCAAAGTTAATTTTATTTTTTTTAAGATTTTATTTATTCATTTGAGACAGAACGAGCGAGAGAGCAGGACAGGGGAGGAGAGGGAGAAGCAGGCTCCCCACTGAGCAGGGAGCCTGACGTGGGGCTCGATCCCAGGACCCTGGGATCATGACCTGAGCTGAAGGCAGATGCTTAACCAACTGAGCCACCCAGGCACCCATTATGCTGGGTTTTTTTTTCCAATACAAAAACATTTATTTCCAAAGTTACAGAGTTACAAAATGGCATATGTAAATGT
Source organism: Callorhinus ursinus (assembly GCF_003265705.2). Lineage (NCBI taxonomy): Eukaryota > Metazoa > Chordata > Mammalia > Carnivora > Otariidae > Callorhinus > Callorhinus ursinus. Next base: position 53,784,681 of record NW_027397074.1, read on the forward strand.
AACCCTTTGTTTTGCCTTTAAACCAAACAGATCTAAGGTTCCACACCTGCAACTTATGTACATGTGAACTATAATAATTTTTGGATTTGAAAAATATTTGAATCTAATATTCAATATTTTTTAAAAATACCACTTTATAACTGTGCAGAGTTCAGATGTGAAAAAGAAACACAATCATATCCCTAACACTAAATGCTTACAAGAGTGACTCTAAGGACACATTTTCGTTCACCGCATTAACATGGCACATGTTTTTTTCTTTTAATTTAGTTTGGAAACCAACTCCAAATGAATAAGATATATCAAGAAATCATCCCATTGAAGGGGGATTAAGACAATAAACAGTACTCCACATTTACAAAGAAGTTTAAAGCATACTTGCAGTTTCTCATTCTTGCCACAGATGTTCACTACATGTCCACTGTTCGTAGAGGACCATGCCGCCTAGAGTGAAAAGTCTTTAATATTGAATGTAAGTGTGTGTTTCCCCATCACAGGATAACCATAGCCTGAGTATCCCTAAAGTGATGCAATGTGGCTCTTAAATAATTCAACTTCCTGCCCTTAATTGCCACATTTAATTATCATAAACTGTGAATCCATACCCCCTGAGAGAGAAGTTTCCAAAATACTCAAACTTTGAGGAGAGTGCACTAAGTCTAAAAGATGGAAAATAATGCCAAGAAGCATTTCAGATACTTAACTAAAGAATATTTGGGTTGATCATCGACTCCAGAGATCTTTCTAAATATGAGATCAGTCCATCTTGTTTTTATTTAATCATCTTAAACCACCTACAATTTATAAAAGCAGACCAGACTTACACAATTATATTCCAGACAAATACTAAAATAAGATTTCCTTCAAGGTGTTTATTAGATTATGATCTTAATGTAATCCAACCAGAAAGAAACAAAAAGCATTCTCAGATTCTCCAAGGGAAAAAAAACTAACAAAGACTTAATGTGGTTGGCTGTGTTTCACATAAAAACCATAATAACCCACTGAAAGCTGCCATTTCTCTAACTAAAAACTGGATAATATGAAATAGTCCACATTATATATTAATAGGAGTGGTTATTCAGTTATATTTTGTTTTAACTGGAAATTAATCCAAAGCCTATCATTCTGTAGGACAGAGTGATTCAGGTCACCCGTTACTAAATTAAACATTTTCTGCTCTCACTGCATCTCATTAAACAAGGCACTGCAAGTTTAAATAACTCCGAGCTTCCATCTGCACAGTCACCCATTTTGTTATTGTTTACAGCAACCTAATTTGGCACATAATAATTCAGGCAGCACTGGTTTCATATTACAGTGAAGTATTAATTTTTAATGTAATTGCATTCTTTCATCCAACAAAAGCTAGATCCGTGGGGATTTTACCCAAGTGATTCTTCAATTATTACACAAGGCAAATTCTTCTAAGACTTCGCACCTCCCTTTGCCCTACTGATTCATTTCTTTAGAAATTAAAAACTCATCATGAGCTTATTTAGCTTATTTACTTAAACAACACAGTGAATGATTACTTTGGTAAAAAATATATGGCCTATACATCTTCAAAATCCCTTTTTCCAAAGGATATTTGATTCAGTAATTAAGCAAGGCATGTTGCCCTGACACAAAGATGTATTATTGTACCGAACACCACAACTTTGTGCAATAAAGAACAATTTAAAAATTCTTGGAATATCAATAAAATAATAACTAAAGATTGTTCTTTCCTTCTATCACAAATTTGAATGAAGCAGACATTTGGAGGAATAAATTAAAGATCAGCTAACATGTCATCCTTAAACGTGGGGTGATCCAAAGATATGCAATGTACATACTTAAAAAGAAAAAAGGTGATTGAAAACAAGAAGACCAAGAGTAAAATATAAAATATGTTCACAGAACAGGAGGAAGGATTTCAATTAATCACTAAGAACCTTCTGTTTTGTTCATTCATGTTTGCATATCTTCTATATAATAGCTCACATATATAGTAGTCCCCTTTAAAATATCGGCTTTCTGAAGAAGAGTATATTTTAAAAATAGCATGTTAAAACTCCAACTTTCAAACATTTATATTTATGGTCACTAGCACATAATTGAGGAAACAATTACCTAAACTGTAATCTAAATTCTACAATAATATAAATAAATAAACAAATAAAAAAAAAACTCTACAATACTGAGATGAAGCTATACTGTCCATTGGCCAGTTCACTACAGAACAGAATTTAGTGTAAGGTAAGTCATTTTTGGACTTAATCTAAGGAGACTATGTTAATTTTAAAAAGCAAAAAAAAGACAATATTTTGGGATAACACCTACAAGCCAATGTGCTGGTCTAAATCTCTAAAGGATCTTCTCATATCAGTTCTCTTCTACACCTTGTAAATCTATTTCCCAAAACATTTTAATTATAACACAGTGCATTACTTTTAAAAAGGTGTAAGAGTTAGTCATTTTTATATGAAATATATGAGCAGGATATTGTTTTCTCAAAAAAGACAATGCAATAATTGAAACAGATATTACAAATTACAGGAACATGAATTATATTTAAAAATACCTGAAAATATAGAATTTTTCAATTTACCCTATCAGGTTTCCTATGTGTAGGCATTTCATAAAGACATACCAGCCTAAATTAATAAATCAGTAGATTAATGACATTTTATAAATGATTATTTTTATTCATCTTGATTTCAGTGTAAACATCCATGGCGATAACAAACTGTGGTGTTGTAAATTATAAATTTGGACATTTAGAATCAAAAATAACAATTCTAGCAAGCCAAGAGTTGTGAATCTCAGCGGAAAATGTGCCCTTCTCTAGTTAACACTTGACTCACAGCATAATGTAACAAGATCATGGGTCAAAAAATTTCCATTAACTTCTTTAAGTTGACCTATTTAACAACATGACAAGGATTTAATTCCTCCAGAGCTTTTAAGTATGGGATAAAGATGAACAAGGCTCCTCCTCAAAGTTCCCTGTTCACAATTCAATACTTTGAAGGAAATGCACCGTGCAATATTCTCTGAGCATTCACCAACATCACCAACATCATCATTTCCTCCCAGACTTGATCCTAGCAGGGATACCTACTTAGTTGCTATTCTTTGTGTATCCTTCTGTGAGACCTGATCCGTGAGATCAAGGAGACAATCTCCTGTGTCTTGTATAGCCAAGTCAGAACCATTTTTAAAAGCTATAGCTATCTAAATGCCCTTTACTCCTTGGTGTAGGGCTTCACTCATTCAACACATTTTGAGAACCTACTGTGAACCAAATTACCAAATGTCTGGGACATGCAAAATGAATAGAACTCAAGAAGCTTGGAGTCTAGGAAATAAGACATATACATTCAAGGACAATTACTAAATCACATGTAAATCCTATAGCAGAGACAGGCACTGTTGCTACAGAAGAAGAACCCTTAACCCAGACAAAAGGGAATAAGATAAGACATTACATGAAAGAGCTTTAGGCTAAATCACTATGGAGCTATTCAAATGATTGAAATAGATCATTTCAGGCACAAAAATTCAAGAACAAAATGAAAGGAAAAGGCACATAAGTATGAGTGAGAAAGAGAAACTGCACTGGGGTTGGAGAGGTAGAGAGGGCCTTGAGTGTCATGCTAAGAAATATGGAGTTTATCCTGAAGGCTGTGGGAGCCACTGAAGAATTTTAAGCAGGACTGAGATATGACCACAGAGCAGATTTGAGTTTGAGAGAAATCATGTTGGAAACAATATGCCAGCAGTCTGTTAGGAGATGACAATAGTAATCAATGTGGGGAATGATCAGGTCCTCAACCATGGTGGTGGCACTGGGGACACACAAACAGTCATTTAGTCAACAAATATAAAGTGAGAACCCACCATGGTCACATGCTATTTCAGGCACTAGGGACAGAGCTATGAACAAAAATCTCTACCTTAATGGAAGTGATATTCTAATCTCATAAACAATCTACAAACAAGATGGATAAGTAAAATAATAGGATTGCAGATAGGGAGAAGTACAAAAGGGGAAAAGCTAGGAAAAGGAAGAGAATGTATTAGGGAGTAGGCTTAAAATCTCACCAAGAAGGTTGGTAAAGATCTAAAGGAAGTTAAGGAGCAGGCTGGAGAGTATCTGGGTCCAGAGCATTTCAAGGATCACCCTGCAAGCGGGACTGTGCTTGCATGAGTGGGAGGAAAGGGGATTGGGGGAAGAAGGGTTGCAACTACCTAAACACCTGTCATCTGGACTTCTGGATAATTAAACCCAGGAAGAAGAAACAAACTCTGAAATGCCTGTAGCAAGATGTCCCTAGTTAAGGATGACCTAAGTAAATAGAAGCTAAAATTTATGAGGTATGTCTCCCTGTATGATATTAGATATGTATCATATCTGTATCATACAAATACAACACTCTAGAGTACAAAATGGAGATGTTTCAGAATTTAAATATTCCTTCTGTCTGAGGTAATCTCATGAACCTCATTTGGATACCTCATCTATTCCAAGATCATGTCCAATATAGGGACCTTAGGAGGTGCCCTTGATATCAGGGACCATTCTCTAGTTTGTACAAGCTTCTTGATTGCCTGTGTCCTTGACATCATCTAATAGAGTAAATACAGGTTAAGAGCACTGATTCATGTTGGTCTCATTTGACAGTCTGGTCCTATATGTTTGCTCAGGGAGGGATAACAAGGAGCCCAGTGAGGCTGCCATATTGTAACTGAAAGAAAAGTCACAGAAAGATGAGTTCAAAGTACCAAATAAAGGGTTGGATAGTATAGTGCCATTTAGTGGTTATAACACTTTTGACTCTTACTCCGAGAGAGACAGGAAACCACTGAAGGGTTTGGAGTAGAAAATGACATGGCAATTGTGACTCATGTGAGAAAATGCTGTACAGTGTCATGGACAGAAACAGGGAGACCAGTTAGGAGGTCATTACAAAAAAGTAGGTAAAAGATGATGGCAGCTTGGAGAGGTAGAGGTAATGAGAATTTACCTATATTCTGGATATATTTTGAAGACAGAACCAAACACATATGCTGACAGATTAAATGTCAGAAAAGGAGAAGAGTCGAGAAGAGTCAAGCATAACCCCAAGTTGTTTTGGCCTGAGAACCTGGAAGGATGAAATGGCCATTTACTGAGATGAGAAGAACTATGAGAGGAACAGGTTTCATAGAAATGATCAGGAGTTCAGCTTTATATATTAGACTTCAAAGCTAATTAGACATCTAAATGTAAATGAGAAGTGGACCATTGCATAAATGAGTCTGCAGTTCAGGAGAGAAGTCTGGGCTAGATATACAAATTTGGGAGAGATCTTCATACAGATGGTGTTTAAAACCATGAGCCTGGATGAAATCAGTGCTGTTAGAGAAAAGGTCCAAGAACTGAGCACTGAGGGACTCTAGTTACGGAGATCAGAAAGAGGAAGAACAGGGATGCCTAGGTGTCTCAGTCGGTTAAGCAGCTGCCTTCGGCTGGGGTCATGATCCCAGGGTCCTGGGATCAAGTCCCACATCGGGCTCCCTGCTCCGCGGGAAGCCTGCTTCTCCCTCTCTCTCCCCCTGCTTGTGCTCTCTCTGTCAAATAAATAAAATCTTTAAAAAAAAAAAAGAAGAAAAACAAGCAAAGAAAACTGAGGAGTGACTAGGGAAACAGAAGGAACACCGGGGGAACACGGCTCCACCGGACACCAAGTGAACAAACTTATTTCAAGAAAAAGGGAATGGTCATCTATGTCATCTTAACCAAGAGGCAAGAAAAATGAGGATTAAGACTTTTTTACTGAATTTATCAAAATGGAGGCCACAGGTGACCTTAATAAGAAAACGTATGTAAAAGGTAGAATACATGGATTTTAGATATTTTAAAAAAATGGTTCCTAAGGTTCTGACTAGGGTGAGTGGGTGAGCCCTAGTATATTCACAGACAGACATAGGGAGTACAGTCATGATTCTCCATGCTTAGCCTCAGAGTGTAAGAAAAATTCCCAATTAAATTTCTAACTAATAAAGTATTAACACCTAAAGTGAAACACCCACATATTAATACAGAAAAATTAAAAAATAAGTCTCAAAGCATAAAAATTCACTGTTTTTCACCTGTCTCTTCTTAAAATGAGATGATGACTATCATTTGAATAAGGGTACTAGATTCATCTATGTTATGTAGGATTAAAATTATGTAGGATTAAAAGGCCTCATCACTCCAAGAGAAGAGAGCCAGATTTGAGTCTATGAGCTTGCCCAACAGAGTCTAATCCTTTGGGTAGGAAAGATGCTTCCAAATCCTTTCTGCTAGAAAGAGCAGATGGAGATTTTGTTTATTTTGTTTTGTTTTATATGTGTACCCTCTTGGCAAATTCGCTTCTAGAAAACGTACCCAGAAGAAACTAATCCTCTGAGCAGGAATTTTTTTTAGATTTCTGCCCAAAAGGAATCCAACCTATGGATGTGAAATTCAGGGCTAAACACCAGCACTAGCCATGAATTGATTATAAGCCAGAAAGTGAGACAAACAGACCAGAAGTTGACTCAGTAATTAAGACAGGAAAGATTAGATAGCAAGGTCAGCATCCAGGGAAAATTCACATGGCCAGCTGGGAGGCTGCCCCTCCACCCTGATGCCAGGGATAGGCTATTGCTTATAGAAGCAGCCGTCCATTCCCAGACTCTTTTCACTTCTGAAAAAGCAGCTCCTGCGTTGTGGTAAATGTGGATTCAAGTGGAGAAAAGGTTAAATCTTCCAGGGGCAAGTCTTTGGTACACAGCTGTGCAGCATGGTCATCAGGGAAGGAACCAGTGGGCAAGGACCCAGCTATCCTGAATTGACCCTGTCAACTTCCAATCCTTTGTCACTGGAGTCTTTTATATTAACAAAGCAAATGGGTTAATTGCTTAAAGTAAGCCTGTTTACAGATCACTGGAAACAATTATTAATTTGATGGGCTTCAGAAAGCTGTGGGATAATTTAGTACTAACCTAAAGAGATAGACAACATTTCTAAATGTTGCTTATTTTAGCAGAAAACAGTTTAAGGCAGATTCATTTCCACATGGCTCAGCTGACAGCCAGCTTCCCACATAAACTCACATGAGTACATTCTCCCTCCAACTGTCCCTGAGCATAGAAGAGGCTATATTACTGAAAGCCTCTTCCTGTTTGAAACATATTCTATTAAATACTCTTTCTCCTATACTTTGGCTACATTTTCATGAGCAGTATATTGAACCCACATTGAAATCTCAACTCTTTGTTGAGATACCTGATTGTCAGTGGAATCTGGTAAGTATCATTCAATTTGATTCAACAAACCCTTATGGAGCAGTTACAGTGGCCAGAAGCCATGCTAATGAAAGATGAGTAGAAGACCAATTCTTACCTTTGAGTCACAAACTGATTTTTTTTCAGGGGAGTAGCGGGGATGGAGCAGGAAAGGATCAGAAAAAAACTTCATGGAAAGGGACATCATTTGAGATGAACTGTGAAGACGGCCAAAGTTGCAACTGGTAGAAGAGCATTCCTAAAAGGGGAAAGAGTGGAGCAAGATGGACAGGGAGACAAAGAGTGGCCTGCCCAGCAGGAGAGGATGTCAGAGGGAAGAGGAGATATGGCCACATGGAAAGACTTGAACGTCCTGGTCAAGACGCTGTGTGGAATGAGGAATCACTGAAGCTTTCAGAGGCGGAGAGTGATATGATTCAGGTTTGATTTCCTTGAAAATTAGGCTGGAAGCAGGAAAATGGATGCCTCACAATAAGACAGAGAAGACAGAGAGAAAGAGAGAGACTCTGTGGTCGGGAAGAGATACAGTGGGAGCTTCCTGTTTCTATTCAGGGAAATGGATAGGGAAAGACAGAAGTTGTAGGCACTACATGAGTAGACCCTATATGACTATATGACTAGGAAAATGACTGATTAGCCACTGAGCTCTTCCCTGACCACTCTGTGGAAAATCACCACAGCTGCTCACACACACAACCCCATGCCTCTTTTCCAACTCATCTTTTTCATAGCACATACTGCAATCGGACACACTTCAAACATATTGAAACATACTTTAAACCATATCTTACTTAACTAGTCTGTCTGTCTTCCTGGACTATAATACAAGAGTCATGAGGGCAGGAACTTGAATGTTTACAAACAGCAGCTCCTCTAGTTGTTGAATCAAACTCAGCATGAGCAAGGTCACAGCCCCCATCCAGATGGAGAAAGCAGAGTCAGGGTGTCATTGGTCAATTTCTCTGCCCTAGCTTTCCAATGTTCCAGAAAGCTTGCTTCTCCAAAGACTAATATTAACTGATTTAAAACCCTGTTATCTATGTGGTTTTGATAATGAGTTTGCTCTGAAGATCCCAGTTACAAATTCATTTCCTCCCAACCTCCAAGATTCCTTTTAGTGCTAATATACTATATTCCTATAAACTTTTGTAGGACCTCACCCAGTTATGAGGCCAATAACCTTTCTTCCTTCTAAATACAAATTCACCATCAGAGTATGTATGGTCCTACCAGATAGCTATTTCTTTAAGCACTGAAAAGAAGTATAGTGATTTTGAATTAGAGGAATTTTAAGTAGTTTGAATGGGTTATAAATATAACTTAAAGTCCTTTGGAAACAGAAAGTTACTGAGATATATTCAAAGCCATGATTTCAACACAGCCTAATTTGTTATTATTTAACATTTGCATCCCGCTTGGGTAGCATTATGGCTCATGAGCTGTAGGGTGATGGGGGAAGCATGCTATCTGCTTCATTGCTCGGAGCCGTGGTCTCCTGAAGTCACTTATCGTGATTATTAACATAGCCTCAGAGGAAACAGTGACTCTGTGCCCAAAGAGGTCAGAAGCTCAGATGCTCTTATTCCAATTCTCTTACTGATTAACTGGGCAACTTCTTAGCAGGAGACCCTTAACCTCTGAGCTATCTCTTTAACCCAATCTTTAACAAATTTGATAAGAGCAGTATTTTTTTTTCCTTTCATGCTTTTAGATTAGATCACATTTTTTTCTATATACTATACTACAGGGATAATATCACTTATCGCACACAAAAGTGTTGGCTGGGTTAATTAAAATATGATTCCAAGATAGACCACAAATTGAAATGCTAAACAATGACTGTTCCCTCATGTCTGTGGGAGGGAAGATACAGAGTATCTTTTCCACAGAAGAATAAGGAAAAGTTGGCCCATTCATGCCTATACAATATCATATTTCAGTATGATAATTCAAGGGATTTTTAATTGGCACTAATTATTAATAATAATCCCAATTTTTCAAAAAGAGCAGAGGAAGCAGTCATTTATACATTTGTTTTAGAATTAGAAGATTTTTGCCCCTAATTTTCTCACTCATCAACGCCCCCAACAATGAAACTTATATTCTGCCTTTAGAGATGTTACTCCCCCCAGATAATTTCTTAAAAAGTTTATGTCCCTGGAAGATGTAGGATATTAGGATGCAATCAATCACTAACACTGGGTGAAGCCCCACAGGCAGGAGGAACTCAGGAGTATTAGGTGTTTGGAGGGGGTGGCAGAGTTAGAAAAAAGACAATCTTCACCTATTTCATGGTTTGGCCCATGGCAGCCTTCTAGTAATAGGCTTTAGCTCTGTGGTGGGAGCAATGGGAAACCACAATGGCAAAAAGGTAAACTTGCTGGCTTCAAAAATTCAACCTCAACAACAACAACAAAAAACAACAGAAAATGAAAACTGTACCCCTAGGGTAGAGATATGAGTAAAAATTCACAATTCTATACAAACTACAATCTTTGCTGGTCCTTGGCAACTTGAAGGTATCTGCAAATCTTGTCCATTCTTTATTGCTTCTAAATTAAGTAGAGCCAGGCCCTGTGACCATATAAGACACAAAAGCCAAGCCCACCCAGAGAGAGAGGACCTCAGGCTCAGAACACTGGCATTAGGACTGTGGCCAGCATCTGAGATCACATACCCAGGCAGGACTGATCACGTGACAGGGCAGAGTCTGTGGAGATGAGAGATGCTTCCATGAAAATTTGTGTCAAAAGCAGTATCTGCCCACTTAAGAAACACCTTTATTTGATTCATTTCCTTGTCACAACAAACATCAATCTTTTTCAAGTTTTTGTATTATTATATTGTCTCATCATGCTCAAAAAACATTTAAGCATTAAGAAATGCAATATGTATAAGAAAAAAAATCATTCATGGGGAAGAATGAGCAAATGACAAGATTTTTAGGCCCATATTATCTTGGAAAACATTTAAGTGTGCAAATAATTATAAAAATAAGTAGCAAATACAAAAACTATGTGTTTGATATACACTATGGCCTATCTCTTCAGAGAGAGTGTCATTTACTTCATTTTATAGTTTAAGAATAAAAAGGTATAATTGTTGTAATTTAAGCATCATATAATGAATTGTCCTCTCTATGTATATGGTGTTAAAAATGAATTTTAATTGCTGATAGTATGTATTACAGTTAAAAAAACAAGTTATTAATGTTCACATTGTGAGAGAAAAGGTAACAAATTATAGAATTATATTATCAAAATATGGAATCATGTATTTAATTCCAACTAAGCCCCACTAACTCATCCGCAAGAAGACTAAGAACAAAGACATCACATGGAAATGCTTTCCTAAGCATTTCCTAATCAAAGTCCCCTTAGAAATGTACCTGGAGCTACACCGTTCTTGGCCACTTGCACCTTCTCTCAGGGGAAACACATCCATCTTTTCTATCACCAATCCCACCACCTTGGTGTTGGATCCCATTCATTCTACTTCCCTCAGGGACTACCATCCATCAGTGTTGCCTTCCCTCTTCTGCATCTTTAATCGCTTTCTCTCTCTCTCTCTCCTGCACTTTACCTAAGCAAATAAATAAGCTCAAACCTCCTGCAATTTAAAACTACTCCTCTCACATATCACCATGTCCTATCACCCTATGTCCCTTTTTCCTTTCTTGCTCAGCTAACTGAAGAAACGACTATATACCCCAACTACAATGTATAATTAGTCTTCAGCTCTCAACAATCCCACATCTGCCTACCCTCAATAACTCTGTCAAAACTGTTCTCTTCATACTGACCAGTGACACCCCCTTTGGTGAAACTCAATGGAGAATTTTTAGTCCTTATTCAATCTGTCTCTAACATATGACACCATTGGCTACTAGTTTCTATTTGAAACCTCTGCCTTTTCCATATATACAATGGAATATTACTCAGCCATCAGAAAGGATGAATACCCAACTTTTACATCAACATGGATGGGACTGGAGGAGATTATGCTAAGGGAAATAAGTCAAGCAGAGAAAGTCAATTATCATATGGTTTCACTTATTTGTGAAACATAAGGAATAGCATGGAGGACATTAGGAGAAGGAAGGGAAAAATGAAGCAGGGGGTAATTCGGAGGGAGAGATGGACCATGAGAGGCTATGGACTCTGAGAAACAGAGTTTTAGAGGGGAGAGGGGAGAGTGGATTGGTTAGCCCAGTGATGCGTATTAAGGAGGGCACGTACTGCATGGAGCACTGGGTGTTATACGAAAGCAATGGATCGTGGATCACCACATCAAAAACTAATGATGTATTGTATGGTGACTAACATAATAAAATTTAAAAAAAATTAAAAAAAATTGAAGGCTCTCCCTTCACTTCTGAGGCATGTACACATCTAGAAACCATGTTCTTATCCTTTACCTGTCTGATCAATGCTTCTCTGGGACCTTTCCTGAGCCTTTTTTGCCAATTCTATAACCTTCATAAGCATCAAACTGTGTTTGATAAATAAAGATATGAGCAAAAAGACAATCAGACTTCTCACTCGAAGCCAAAACCTGGGAGCCATCCATGTCTACCCAGGCTTGTCCCTTCTGCTACACCAACAAAAAATTGTGCAATGATCTTTCTAAAATGAAAATCTGCAAGTATATGACTTCCCTATTTAAAATCCTTATATAGCAACCAAAAGTCTTCAAGATAAAGGTCAGACTTGTTAGCTTTGCACAGGAAGGTGTTTGCAGTCAGGTTTCTACCTATTTCTCTAGCATCACTGCTGCATCTCCTTTTTTTTTTTTTGTTTTAAAGATTTCATTTATTTATTTGACAGAGAGAGATATAGCGAGAGCAGGAACACAAGCAGGGGTAGTGGGAGAGGGAGTAGCAGGCTTCCCGCAGAGCAGGGAGCCCGACGTGGGACTTGATCCCAGGACCCTGGGATCATGACCTGAGCCGAAGGCAGACGCTTAACGACTGAGCCACCCAGGCGCCCCTGCATCTCCTTCTTAAGCACCCAACATTCTGGTCATACTATCTTGGACAACCTGAACTTCCCAGAATGTGCCATGGTTTTTAACACCTCTGTCCATCTGCCATTTCCACATACTAAGGTGTGATTCTAGAATACCTCTCTCCATACTGGCTAACTATTCTTGCCATTCAAGATTCGATTTAGGCATTACTCATTAGTATTTGCATATTATTAACCTTTGCAATTCCTACCCATTGCATCATCCAGGTGTGTGTGCGTGTGTTTGTATGTGTGTGTGTCTCTGTGTGTGTGCATGTGTGTGTGTATCTTCCCCACTGATCTGAAAACCACCATTTGCTTTTTGTAGTGCCTACGATGTAGGTGCCCATTAAGTGGGGCAAGAGGAAGCTCTACCTTACCTTTTATTTTTAAAAAAACTACTATATTCAGAGAAAATGTATCAAGTGAATGTACTATAGCATAGATTCTATTACTTGAAAGTTATCATTACCTGCCTCCCATTATGATAAATAAACTTCAGTGTTACCTTAAAGAAACCTCTTCTCCTGATCTGCTTTTCATTTGTTCAAAATGTCAGTATTATTCTTGAGCACAGTGCCAGAATGCAATCTCAGGACTGAAAATCTAAATGCATTCCATTTATCGTGAGTATTGTATTTAGCAACTTGAAGTCTTTTTATGCAGATATAATCCATCAATTATCTCATATTTATCAGAGTTCATTATAAAGGAAAAAATTTTTTTCCTCTTTTAAAAAATATGAAGCACAAGAGAAGAAACCTGGTGCTATTATGTGAGCAAATTAGCTGTCAAAAACAACTTTTAAAAGGCTTACCGAGTAACAGCCTACCCTTTGGAAAGTAGTTTCCAAGGTAAAGAGTTTAATCAAAGTAACTTCTACATGTTACCTATATTTCAATAATTTACAGACTGCAAGTCTGACCTGAAAAGACTTCCATCTAATGAAAATACAAGTATTTATCTGCTTATTTTCTTACTCACAGCATTTTTCCTCAGTCCCCTGGAAAGACAGAATTGTATTTTTCCTGATGTTATGCATACAAAAGAGGCATCTCTAAAAAAAGCACTTACTCCTCCCCCATGAAAATCCCCTACACAAATTTCTATGCAAAACCTACCTCAAAAAAAAAAAAAAAAAAGAAAGAAAGAAAGAAAGAAAAGAAAAGAAAAAGACCCCACCATGTAGCAAGTTGCTCAAAGTTTACAAGTCACTCTTAACCATTCTCTCTCTCTGGCCACATCTAATCTGTTGGCCAAAACGGTCTATTCTCTTCCTGCACATCCTCCGCATCTCCCCAATGACTTCTTCCCCACTTCTACCCTGATGTAGCCAGCATCATGTCATGCTTGGATCACAATAGCATCTTAACCAGATACTCCTTTTCTACCTTTGCCCCACTTCAGTCTATTTTCCATAGTGCAGATAGAGCAATCATTCCAAAACAAACATGATGAGGTTAAAATTCTCCAAAGACTTCTATAGCTTTTAGAACAGGTCTAAAAGCCTTAACGTGGTTTCCCATTGCCTCCAAGAAAAAGCCGCTACTATAGCTCCTCAGGCTCATATAAACCATGCTGGCCTTCTGCCACACCTCTCTATCCTACTTCAGGACTTCTGCTTACACTGAGGACTCTATACATTCTCCACCTTACTTTTTCTAGCAAACTCTTCATTCCTTGGATCTCCACTCAAATGTCACGTCCACTACAAACCTTCCCTGATTCCCCAGAATAAATTAAATTGAAACTATATTCTCCCAAGTCATTGTGCACTGCCCCTTTAGTGTGATTAACCACATTTGAAATTATTTGTTCATTGTACATTTACTTCACTACTTAGGCTCCATAAGGAACCATATGTCTTGTTCACCACTATAATCCCAAAGCCTTGACCGGTGCTTAATGTGTAGTAAGAGTCCCAAAGTAATCACTGACTGGCTGATGCAAATGCAGCTGCAAAAATGTTGATATGTTAATAGAAATGGGAAGTGAATAAAAGTAGAAAGAGCCTAGCCAAGCTCACTGTTATGTCCAGCCTGAGCTTGCTTCTACAGCAGAATTCCAACCTTCTCAACAATGCTCACTTAGCCCTCCTCTTTATGCCCACACACCCCAGAATCCAAGACCAATCCGGGCCACTGGCAGGAAGAAGAAAAAGATCTGCAAGACATTTTCTCATTTGCTCAGCAATCCTTTTGCACTTTCGAAATATTCTAGCCCAGTTTTGCAGTAGTCAAGCTTCTATACAGTTAGCCTGTGGTCATTTATCTTATTCTCCAGTTCTCTTCCAAGATTTCAGCCTGTGTTTCAGCCTAATTCCCCAATAAGTGCTTTCCTGCCTCAAAATCCAGGCTACCTCTGAATCCCAAATAAATAAATCCAGGCTATCCCTTTAAGACCATTCCCAACCACAGCCACCTATCTGAATCTTGAAAGGTAGCCTTCTCTCCACTAAGCAGCTACCTGCCCCAAAGGGACATTTATGCAGAATCAATATAGGCCTTCCACAAGAGTTACACTCCTAGCCCTTATCCCCACAGACTCATCTCTTAAGTTTGAAGCTACCAACAGAATCTTTGCTATAAAACTCATATCTTGATTTTTCCCCAAGATTTGTATTCCTGGCCTTTCTTCTTATGGCCTGTGGGATATTTTTAATCTCTGTTCTTCCATCCATTATTCAAACACTTACTGGGAATCCACTGTGGGCCAAATACAATGCTAGACCTTAAGGAAACAATCATAAATAAGAAATTGCCTTTTCCTTATAAACATATCACTAAGATTATAATACATCTAAGAATATAATACACCATAATATACTAAGAATATAATATAAGTATGTATTGAGATGCTCTAAGAGTCCAGAGAGCAGCCCACTGATCTAGCGGCCTTCCTGGAGGAAGTAATAATGGACCTTTGATGGATGATCAGAAATAAACTATGTTTTAAAGAAAAACATTACAACCAGAAGGAACACCTTGAGCGAAGTCCAGAATCAAACATATCAGAAGCCTCAGAGTGAAATAAGATTAGCTCAGCACTGCTGGAATGTAAGGTATAAAGCCCCAAGTAGTGAGAATTTGGGCTCCAAGAGAAGGACAGGGGTCAGATCACAGACAGCCTTTTTTAATTTGGCACACTAAGGAGATTACACTTTATTCTCATGGCACATGGCATCTATGGAGAAGACCAGCATGGTCAGATTTGAACTTCGACAGATACTTCTAGAGGATAGTGTGGAGAAGGGATTCAAGGGCAGAAGACTGGGGACAGGCACAAAGGAGGTCGCTGCAGCCATCTCAGAGGGAAAATGAGAACTTCAACCAGTGCAGAGGCAATAGGAATGGAGGAGAAGAAATGCATGTGAGAAGTTAAAACTCCTAGCCTAACAGGGAAGATAGAGAAAACTAAATGTAATAAAGAGTGATATACTCTAAGTTAAAGGAAATGCTAGGGGACAAAAGAACAGTGATCTGACCATGGGAGTGGGGTCATGATGAACAGGGCATAAAAGCTTCTTTTCTGAGGTTACATGGAGATTCACCTACACTGTTGTGTAGGTGGGACTGCAGAGGTAGGGCGCATTCATTCCACCCAATTAGGGAGAACTTCCTGAGGGAGTGGGATTTGAAGGGGTCTTAAGTTTTGGGCATACAGATATTGGGATTAGAAACATTCAAGACTGAGGGTAAATCATTCCCCAAACCTTGAAGGTGCACTGAATATTCTAAGAAGTAATAATTATGCTTGGGTGGAGCACAGGTGGCATAAAGGGACACAGTGAAAAGAGTGGAACCAAAAGTTGGTTTGACTTAGAAGGGTGCATATACCTGAGTCATCAGCTTGACATACAACAAGCTGTTTTGCTTTGAGTAATAGATATAGATAGATATATAGATAGATAGATATCTTGAAATTTTTGAAAATTAATAATTTACCTAGAGTTTCCTCAGCCAACACATCATTTTGAAAGTCTTTCCACGGAAAGAAAATGTGCTTCTCTAACTTTTCCTTTATTTACTCTAATAATACCACCCCAAATTATTACTCATACCTGACTTTAATCTACACCTGTTTTTTCCCTAGAAAACAAAAAAAATTAGCGTAAGTGAAAAATACAATAGAGCAGGCAGCTCTAACATGTCAAGTTAGTGAGAATAACCTAGCAATTCCCACAAGAAAAATTTACAAGTCTCTGATCTGGTATGGTAGCCTTTTAAAAAGCAAAAAGTCATCATTACATAATATAAAACATTAAAACTTCCATTAAAAGGAAGGTGAAAATGAGTCTAAGTAAGATGCACTCATACTAAGAATTTTTTACAGTAACTGAAAAGAACCTTAATTATTTTACTTACTTTATTCGAACCTCTCTAAAAACTTTATTGCCAGTAATTTGGGCTGATGAATGCAGTCAATAAAGAAGAGCCTTGATTTTAACACTCCTCCCTCAAAGCTTGTCCCTCTTGTGGTTTTCCAATGGGCTATTGTTAGATTCATTTACAGTAAAATAATTACGAGCTCCCTAAGCAAGACACATAGCATGTTATCTATTGTCCCTTAGAGGACTGTTGGACTATTCTTAACAAGCATTCTAAATTACAATAGCAGCTTTATTGCAATTAACAAACAGACACGAATCACCAATCCAGTTATATCTCAAAAGAGAGAAGGGTTTTCTGAAGCAGACCGCTGTGGTTCTTTTCTTTTGCAACCCTAAATTCAAAGACCAGTCTTTAAGCAAATAGGCACATGTCCCAGGAGCAGGGAATACAGAGAGAATAGCTTTTCTTGCCATTCCCAACAGAAAGAATAATACTTTAGTGATTTCAAGAATTGAGAGAGTGATGACATGGAAAGACGCCAACATTCCCCATCAGTATGTACAGCACTCACGTACTGGCGTTTACAGCTCCGTCTGCTGGACATCCCACAGTCCTGGGTCCCAAAGTGGTAGCCCCAAGGCACAACTCTGACCTTCCATTTACACAGACACTCTAATCTTGAGATGTGTCAAAATTAAACTTGGCAAGTTTCCAGTCTATTTGAATTTCTTCATGTTTAAAAAAAAATTGCCCTGTGCATATTCAGAGGAATTCCAGAGAAGATCTGCTCAGAGGGACTTAGGGACTGCAGGTCTCTGCCTGTAAGTCAATAAGCTCACAATGCCCACTAATACGGGTGATCCCTCTAACCAGACATGGATGTGGCCCAAATGACTCTTTCTAGGCAAATAACAGTAAAACACTCTTGCACAAACAGTTCTAACAACAAACTCAAATATTTCCAAGGGAAATCAGCTTGTTAAAAAGGTAGTTTATGGTCTAGAATGAATTCCTAATGGCTTTGGGCCAGAATTATAGTTCACCACTAGCACTTCTCCACTTGAGCTACTTTCTGTTACTGCCCCACACTCCACAAACATTTGTGGGGGGTTGGCAAAAAAAGCAAGTAATTATATTAAAGTTTTAATAATAAAAATTCCACTTTTAACAAATCAGATGGACTTTACTTGGACTGCTGTGTGTGTGTGTGTGTGCGTGTGTGTGTGTGTGGTTGTACCCATTAGTTACTCACAAGGCAACACTAAGTTTGAACATATATATTTTGCAGTGCTTCCCAACCTTTTCTTCCCTGGGACATAGAAAATTGTGGCCTTGGTATGGAACATGGGTAAATATACAAACCTGCTTGTGCAGCTAGAGGTAACTGACCTGGGGGTCCTACCCCTCTCTAACTCTCCGTTTCCCTCACTACAACCACTGTCTTTATAAATGACACTTTTATATTGTTAAAAATTCAATCAGAACTGATGATTGAAAATCAAAAATCACCTGAAATCCCACAATTCAGACATAACCACTGTGAATGCTTCAGTAAACATTATTCCACTTATGTCTTCAGGCATATACACACACATGAGTTACAAACATCAAGCATGAAGCTCTGTAATCATTTATAATTTACACATATTTGTATGAAATCTCCAACCAAATACTTTTTAATCCTTAAGTTACAAATTCAAAGATGAGGAAGGAAAACCTAATGAAGTATGGTCTTTTATTTATAACATATTTTATGATTTTTTTAGTTCATACGCATTGTATTAGTCCACCTTTCTCACATACACTGAAAATCTAGTTTTTTTATGACCAAAAAACGCTTCCCTAAAATCTATGCCTAACTTGCATCCAGAAGTTAGACTTAAAACTCTGTCTCCAGTCCAACTTTCAAGATATCTTATTCTTTGTAACAGAATTCAAAATAATCATTTTTAACACTTTCTGGGTCACTGAGATAAATTTTGATGAGAATGAAATATTTTTCCTACTCATTAAGGAGTGAAACATGGAGGGAGCACCTGGCTGACTCGGTCGGTAGAGCATGCAACTATTCATCTGGCGGTTGTGGGGTCAGGCCCCACAGTGGGCATGAAGCCTACTTTTAAAAAGTAATTAATTAATTAATTTTTAAAAAAATGAAACATGGAGAAGGGAACTTGAAGTACCTGAACAATCAATAAAAGGCAAGGAACAGAAGTAGTCTATGTGAAGCAAGTCTCCTGTGCTGTTTTGATAATCATAGGCATTCAAAAAAATCTGTGTATTTGACTTTACTTGAGGAAGAGAACAAATCTTATAGAGTAGGAGCTATTTTATGGAAGTGGTAAGACTGAAACCAGACTTTTAAAATTTGCTGAGATTTACAAGATGTCAGAATAGGAGCAAAACTGGTCCTAAGAGTGGTCTTGGGCAACTGTAGTGAGTTGAATGGTGACCCCTGCACACACTAAAATTATATGCCCATGTCCCAACATTAAGAAACTGTAAATGTGATCTTACTGAGAAAAAAAGATCTTTGTAATTAAGGACCTTGAGATGAAAGCATCTTTAATTAAAATGGACCCTAAATTCAAAGACAGGTCCTTAGAAGAAAAGAGGATACAAGCAGAAACACAAGACAGAGGTCATGTGAGGAAGGAGTGAGACATTGGAGGGCTCCTTCTATAAGCCAAAGAATGCCATGCACTGCCAAAGCCACAGGAAACTAGGAGAGAGGCACAGACCATATTCTCCTTCATGGCCTCTGGACAGAACTAATCCTGCTGATACCCTGAATTCAGACTTCCAGTCTCCAGCATTGCAAGAGAATAAGTGTCTATTGTTTTAAGCCACCTGTTTGTCATAGTTTGTTAAAACAGCCCTAGAAAATGAATATACTAATTATCTATTAGGCACTTACTATGGCAGAGTGTTTTCCAAACACTTCCCATGGATTAATTTATTTAATCCTAAAAGCAACCTTATGAAATAGAAATACTACTGTCTCCAGACTAAAGTACAAAAAGTGTATGGTCTGAGATCAAGAGAAAGGGACATATCCAAGATTTGAACCCTGAAAGTCTGGTACCACAGCATGTGCTTTTAACCACGATATAATCCCCTTTTACATGAAGAATAAAGTGTACCTTGGGGTATAAAGGAAAATAAACAGACATATAAAAAGGTCAGGTTACAGAGACCTTAACAAAACTGATAAAAGATTTTGCCCACGACACAGAAGATAAACAACAAACAGGTTAGGCTTCTAATGTATTGCCAAGTCCACTGGTTCCACCTTCAACATATATCTTGAATCTACCTGCTTTTATGCCCCTTTAAATGACACTATTCTAGAATAAGCTACCAGCATCACTCATCTAGAACAAATATCAACTTCCAAAGTAATCTCCTGGTTCTACTCTTGCCCATTCAAACCATTCTCCACACAAAGCCACATTTCCCTTTTACAAACAAGTCATCTCACTGATACTAAAAATCATCAATGGCTCCCCAGTGCTCTTAGAATAAAATCCAAAGCAAGGTCCTCCATGATCTGGCTTCCTCTTCAACATCATCTCATATCATCACTCTCATCCTTCATTATGCTCCAGCGTAAGGAAGAAGAGCCTCCTTTCTGTTTCACAAAGATGCCAAGGGGTCTTTGCACGTAGTGTCCCCCCCCAAAATAAAGTCCTTTTTTCCCAGTTCCTCGTGGCTAGCTCATTCTCATCCTTCAGGTCCCAGCTCATGTGACATCTCCTAAGAGAGGTCTTCACTCAGCACCTACCCCGACTGCTGTCCCAAAGTTAAACTCCATCATTGTGTTTATTCCTGCCACAGCACTTACCACAATGTGAGCATTTCATTTCCTTGTTTACTATCTATTGAAAGAGCAGAATGTCCAAGAGGGCAGGGACCTTGTCTAACTTGTTTACCAACTAAAACACAGCAGCCAGAACAGTGACTGGCACATAACAAATATCAGGAAGCATGTCTGATGATATTTAAGGAAATGGCATGATGGACTAGAATTCTAAGAAACTTGGTCTCGGTAGCAGAGTACAGCATGTCTTCCAAAAAGGCACAGACTAAGGAAAGACAAATTAGGAGGCTATTAGTACAAACTAGTGATGAGTGTTTTAAGGCCTGGATAAAACTGAATAGGCAAAAATAGCAAAGAAAGACTGAAATACAGAGACCTCTAGAAGATAAAGGCAATAAAATTTGGTGACCCATTAAATACACAGGATACAGGAATAGAAATGTTGAAAGTCAAGAAATTTTCCCGAGCCTTAGAGCTTCGGTTCCATGGAATGCTGCCATAACACTTAGTCTACACTTCAAAGTTTAGTTTTTGGCTTATCCAATGGTAACCAAACATAAACTAAGAACCCAGCAGAGATACTCAGGAGGCTTACTAAACTTCACAGAAGTTTCACCCAGTATGAGTAATGTCAGAAAGATCATTTTTGCCAAAACTATTAAATACCAACCAAAAATATATTATCATATCCATGTTTACAAGAACGAATGCTAGATTGAACAGGTGTAAAACTACACTGTATATCAGAATCAAATACATCAGGGTAGTACGCAGCAAGTCACAGATAGAAGTTGATGTCGAATGGCATCAAAAACAAAAGCCAAACAGACTTGACTTTCTAAGGTTATCAGGCAGGTAAGTCAGGGCAGTAAACACCACTCCTCGGAACGTGACAGGGCCCTGAAAGGAGGACACAGGAATGGTGACAACTGTGGTTGTTTTTATAGGCACCTTAATGCTGTTTAACTGTAACAATAAATGTGCCATAATTGTTACATTATTTAATGTTATTTTGATCATTTTAATGCCTTCAAGTGTTCCACCAAAAATTTCAGTATTCAAAACTGTCTCTAAAATAAAAAATGTTTGAGAATCACTGATCTTCAGTATCTCAAGCATCATACTAAGTACTAGACAAACAAAAATGAGTAAGTTGCAGTCTCAAAAGGCTTATAAAAAAACTCATCAGCTCTTTAGGAAAAGGAACCCATCCACATGCAAACAAATTATAGAAAGAGGCATATGGATCAA
This sequence comes from Callorhinus ursinus, assembly GCF_003265705.2. Lineage (NCBI taxonomy): Eukaryota > Metazoa > Chordata > Mammalia > Carnivora > Otariidae > Callorhinus > Callorhinus ursinus. Next base: position 53,806,391 of record NW_027397074.1, read on the forward strand.
CTTCTGGCATGATAGCACAAGAGGCTCCACTAATCGGTTTAAAACTGGAAGAAAAATTATTTAAAAAGCTCGTGAAATTACTAAAAAATGTAGACTCTGCAAATGGTCCTAATGGCAAAGAGCAAATGAAAAAAACACCTATTCAAGAAAATCTATGGAAATTCTGTAAGAAAAGCCACACTCTGCGGTATTTGAACCAGCGCTGATCCTTCTCCCTCCTGCTCCTAGTTCAGAGACAAAGAGGGAAATTTGACAATGATAAAAAGGTCAGTTCATCAGGGGGATATAACAATTACAAGCATATATGTGGCCAATATCATTGCACTGAAGTACATGAAGCATAAACTTCCAGAAATGAAAAGAGAAAGACAATTCTACAGTAATAGAGATTTTAATACTCTACTTTTATTAATGGATATAACAACTAGATAGATGATCAACAAGGAAACAGAAGACTTGAATGACGCTATAAACCAACTAACCTAACAGGTGTCTATAGAACACTCCATCAAACAACAGCATATATACTATTTTTAAGCACAAATGGAACATTCTCCAGGACAGACTATATGGTAGGGATAGAAATAATAGAAAAGATAGAAATAATATAATTTATTTTCTGCAACAACAATGGAATGGAATTAAAAATTAGTAACAGGTACATTTTGGGAAACCTATGAATGTGTGGAAATTTAACAACTCACTCCTTGCTTCGGACTGAATGCTTGTGCCCCCCAGAAAAATTCATACTTTGAACTCCTAACTCCTAAAGTGATGGTGTTAGGAGGTGGGGCTTTGGGCAGGAAATTAAGTCATGAAGGTGGAGCCCTCATGAATGGGATTAGTCCCCTTTTAAGAACATGAGCTGCTCCCCTCTCTTTGCTCTCTGACATGTGAAAATACAAGAAGATGGTCATCTGCCTATCAGGAAGAGAACTCTCACCAGAACCCTGACCTTGGATTTCCAGACTCCAGAACCAGGAGAACTAACTTTGTGTTGTTGATAAGCCACCCAATTTATGGTATTTTGTTATCGCAGCTCAAAATGACTAAGACACTCCTAAATAGCCAATGGGCCAAAGAAAAAATTGAAAGGAAAATCAGAAAAAAGCAATGTGGTAAATGATAGAAAGCTAGCAAGGAGATAAGAGGGCATATAGAGAGCAGATACTAATTCAATCTAGGAAAATGAAAGAAAGTTCTGCAGAGGAAGCAACATTTGAAGTAGGTCTTAAAAAGACAAATATGAATTTCTGTGACAAAGGAGGAAGAAAGAGAATAAAAATAATAAAAATTTAATAATAATAATAAAGCAGTTTACCAAAGAGGGTATTAAAGTGGATGATACATTCTGGAATAATAAGCACATCACGGTGACTAGAGTGTCAGGCACGTGGCAGGTGCAGGCAATGGAGGAAGATTATGCTGGAAAGGGTGGTTAGGACCTGGTGGTTAACGGGCAAGTACACCATTCCATGGAGTATGGACTCTATTTTGGGTAACAGGACACCACTAACCTTTGTAAAAAGGGAAGTGACATAATCAGCTTGTGTTTTATATCACATTCTATCTCACAACATTCATGTGTACTATCATTTTCTCTTCAAGGTATAATATAAGCTTTTCAAGTCAGATAAAACACCCTGAACTTCCTCTAGCTCCACTGGTATAATGCTGTGGACACTGAAGCACTTTAATAAAACAATTACTTCTTTACTGCACAAACAGTGCAAAATTCCTAGAGATATTTTGCCCATAAGCTAACAAGCATTTCTTTCATTTTTTAATTTATTCAGTCTTGTTGGCTATTCACTATAACTGAACAAATTGTAACTGAATTATGCTTCCTTATTCTTTAATGCCACGAGGAAAGAAATCTTAATAACCTCTTCTCTTACTTCTATGTAGCAATTTTTAAAGTGACAATGCTCAATAGGAAATGAGACCAATTAAGCACCAGATCTTTGTTACTGTGGTTTATATCCACAAGAAGGTAAAAGCCATCTGCATCTAAAGACCATAATAAAATCTGCAACACAGCAATGTGCCAAATATATTAAGTTTATTGTAACTGTTCTAGAAAAAAACTGTAATGAAACAAAAGCACTGTGATTTAGAAACCTACCAGCAAATTTAATCTGAAAGCAAAGATCCTTACCACCATTCGCTCTGAGAACACTATCTCCCACCTCTCCTAAGAAATTACAAAGATGCACATGGGACTGGGTACTACAGCAAATGTGTAAAAGGGACTATCCAGCTGAGGTGATAAAGCCAAAAATGTTATTTGACTCAATCATCTCTGTTTTATGATTTTCACAAGCAAAGCTTAATCACCTGAAAACAAAAGCAGAGGCAGTTCAAGGTTAAGAGAGGAGTTTAGGAAAAGTCAAAGAGAACCTTCAGAGATGCTAGTAAAGGCACTGTTACAACCACTCATGGTGGTGGCGGAAGCCAAGGTTTGGGAGGAGAGAACCAGAGTAAGAAATTGAGAGGGAAGGCTGTAGTGCACCAAAAGGAAACTTGAAGGGAAATTCAAGGTTCTTGGAAGAAGAAGCTTAGAGAGGGGCAAAGTAAAATGATGAAAAGGACTTTACTCCAGGGTAGGAAGAGTGAAGGGGAAATAACGCTGATACCAGTGAGAATGGCTGTGCCCGCTTTGAAACATTGGGTATACCACAGACGAGAAAGGCAGCAGGCCTTGAGAGGAACTAGAAGGCTGAATGAGGGACTGCCATCCAGGACAGAGGGAAAATGCCCAGAAGGACAGCAAACAGTGGGGATGAGGCTGGGAGAATGGGAATAGAGAAATAAATGCAAATGGAGACATGGTAGCTTAAGAGAAATTGTTAAATAATTTTGCAGAACAATGTTCTGGAAATCATAATGAAAAATATGACATACTCCTCCTCTATTTTCATAAGAATAAGTGAGAGTAGAATTATCCAGGAAAGAGTTTGGAGAGGAGTCAAGGGCAAATGTCAGAGGTGTACATCAATTATTAAGGAAGTACAATAGATTCTTCCTTCATTTATGTATTTATAGACTATGGTCATCTTTACTAAATTGGCCATGTTCTAGCTAAGACTACTAAAAAGGCATTTGGAAAAAAAGAATAACATTTATCCTAAAACTAGAATTCAAGTTAAGCTAGCTTCAAGAAGATGGTGTAATCTAGATCAATATTTCTCATATTTTAATGTTCATAGAAACCACTGGGGGATCTTGTTAAAATTTAAATTCTGCCTCAAGAGGTCAGGGATTGGACCTGAAAGTCTGGATTTCTAACTAGCTCCCAGATGACACTTACATAATGGTATGCACACCACTAACAGTAACAAGGACCTAGATTTCAGTACCTTCAAAATATGTGTGATGGGTGCATGCCTTTAAGGAATGTTTCTCAATCTCTAGTGTACTTATAAATGACTTTGGAATTTTGCTAACATGAAGATATGGTTCAGGAGATCTCAAGTGGGACCAAATAGTCCACATTTCTGAATATCCCAGGTGTACAGATGCTGCTGGTTCATAGACTATACTTTGATCAGCAAGGAACTATAGAACATACAATTAAATCCCAGTTTTTCCTAACATAATTCACACTGTCAAGATATAATTTCTATTATCCAAAATCAACTGGATAAAGCAATCCAGACAAGAGGTTTCTCCTGACATTTTCAAGAAATCAAAATGATTGCAAGAAAATAATAATAACCACAAAATAAAATTGTCTGGCTATATATTACATATTGCCTGGGGAAGACATCATCCTAAAATAATCTCACCCATAGGGCTCCCAGACATTGCCTACCTTTGTAAAAACATCAAGAGAGCACTATGTGTCCAGCTATCAGTGAGGATTAAAGCCAAAGGAACCATTTGTGGGAACCAAGTGCAGGAATTACCTTAAGAATTTGTAAACAGTCCCTGCTTTCTAGCTTGCTGTCAATTCCCACAACTATACTAAGAATTTCTTCTGATTTGCAAAGTAAGTGAAGGCCAAAGACAGAACCAGAATAGTAAGTAAATTTGCACCCAGTTTTATGATGAGTATATAAGCAAAATTAAAAAATAATTGGTAATACATTTTTCCTATTAGTAAATGTGATGCACAACCATAGTCACCTAAGTACACATAACCTCAGGAAGGGAAGACCTGACTTCTATTAGGAAACATGACATCTGACCAACCTATATGAACTTCCCAAAGGGGTGCCCATAGGCAGAGAAACATCTGGTCAAGTTTCACTCTAAAAAGATTTTAAAAATCAAGTTAATATGGGATTGGAAGTCTTTAGAAGCATACAACCATTATTTAGGGTAGTCAGGATATAGTTCCAAAGACCTAAAATTGGTATGATAAAACAAAATATGTTCTGAGTTTTTTAATTAAAAACTTCAAATTCTCTGCAAAAAAAAAAAAAACAGCATTTGCCTAATTTTATATTGGTCATAAATAATTTATTTAGGGAGAAGAAAAAAAAGACAGTAATGAACATGAACTTCTCTGATAAAAATAATTTAAACAAGTGCTCCCTAGAGAATCTTTCTAACACAGTGCTTATTTAACATGTTTATAAAGAAGTGTAGAGTGAAATCTCCAGCTCAACCATAACAAAAAGCTCTGTAATACAATGAAAGTTCAAGAGGTTTGTGATATATGGAAGATTATGCATCTTCATGGTTAGACAGAAAATTACAAATACAGAGAAACATGCTCCCTCTACCAGGCATTGGAGAAAGTCAAATAAAATGCAGCCGTGGCCTTCTAGGAGCTCAAATCTCACAGAGAGGGAGAAATGCAAATTATTACTTGCAACCAATGAAATGAGGACTAATGGAGCCATGTGCCTAGAATCATGAGATGCAGGGATAGGGTTGGGGGGTCACAAAAGGCTTCACAGGTGAATAACAGCATCATGGAGGATGGGAAGGAATTTGCAGAGCGCATCATGCAACAAGGCCTTCCAGGGAGAGACAGCAGCTGCCCCTATGACACGAAACAGTGTGGCTTATGAGGAAGAAGTGAAAGGACACAAGGTTGAAAAGGTCATTAGGATGGAGACCACAAACGGCCTTTAATATAGTGCCACAGCCCAACGAACAACCTCAAAGGCATCTTCTAAATAAGATGCACTGTGCAGAAAATAAAAACAAAAATTACCAAAAAAATCAGAGATCATCATTTATAAAACCACAGCTTAAATAAGGTTTCCTTGAAAAGATCTAATGTGACTTGAGAAGGTCCAGATAAAAGCTTTTACAATATTCAGAAAATGAAGGGAAGAGGTTAATATGTCAAGACAAATTGCAAACATTAAGGTTCTAAAGTTTGGACTGGAGAAGACTGAAATCTATAAAATCATGACATCAATAAGGTCTTTTCTCTAAATTTTAGAACACCAACTTCAAGGAAAATCTGGAGCATACAAAATTTGTATAAATGTTCACCCAAATCAACTTGCAATGCTAAGAATGGATGTCCCCAAGGTAGTCTTCCCGTGGTAAAATCTTACTCATCCTTCCAGACCCACCTAATGTCACTGCTACACTTTCACCAATCAGAATTAATTTTTCCCTACCCAAGACTTCCATGGTATAGGACAGCTCTTAACACAGCCTTCCTTCTGTCTCTCCAAACTGTAACTAAATTTCCTAAGGCTACGTTATTGATATGGGTATACCCAACAGTATTTAGATTCAATAAATGCATATTTATTTAATGTAAAAATATTCACGGAGAGCCTATTAAATGCAAAACACTGTGTTTAATACTTCTACACAACAAAGAAATGAGAAACACAATCTCTCCCCAGAAGACCTCACATCTGGTGGGGAGGTTCAGTAAAGAAAGGTTACTTTAATATAAAATCAAGGAAGAAGGTGCAATCAAAGGATTAATTTGTGTAATTTTTTTCATTCATTCCCTACCTCGTTCCAAAAGGATTTTTTTTTGAAAGGATTCTTAACCACTTATGGAAACACAGCATTACACTAAAAAGGCTAGCTATTGAAGTGAAATAAAAGTAACAAAAAAACCCAAGATGGAGTCAAGGTAGTTCACAAAAGCTAACAGAAGTTAGAGATGGGCAGGAAAATCTTGAGTTAATGGATTCTCAGCAATAGTTGCTCCAAAGCTCAGCTTTTCCTGAAATGAGGCCTTTAAGCAAACACTATGTGTTGTGTGGACCACTTCTTACCAACTCTACTGTGATGAATACAATAATTACTTTCCTGAGGCTGCTTATTCATGATGACCCTCTATCTGGCAAATGACCTAATGCCACAATACAACAAAGTAAAAGAAATTCTCAAGGGGGGCCAAACACAGCTCTAAGATAGTCTGATTTGAATTAAGTAAAAAAGATTGAATTTCTAGCACAATGGATGTATTATATATTCCTCAGGAATATTCCACAAATATTACTTACCATGACTGAGTTTCGATAAGGATAAAGGAGCACAGAGTTAGAAACTGGTCTCTGAGAAGAAATAAGACTCAATTAAGGGGCACAATGAACTTTGCTAATCAGCTGACCAACAGCCAGGATTGTATCATCTCATGAAAACCTAAAAAGCTACATGTGGATATTATCCCACTCTTAAGCAGAGGAAGCTAATTTCTTTCAGAAAAAATCATGGGTCTTCTTCAGCATCCTCCTCAATGGGTGCTTGAGATCCTAGAGACTTGGGGCCTGGTCACAGTGATTTTAGGATACACAATTTTCAAGGTCAGCATTCCCAATCACCATACTCTAAAGGAAAAGACTTGATAAGACATCTTTAGAATAACTAAGATTAGGCAACGTTTCAAGATATCTTTCAAGATTAACTGGCTGCAAAATGTACTCTCCCTAGATAAGTGAGATAATTTGCTCAATGCAGATGTTAGCTACAAACTAATAAAATGCTATAGGATGTCTGCAACTGATTTTAGAACAAGTTCTATGAAATCATTCTTAAAGGAGATAATTAGAGGTAAGAAACAGGGTTTTTTTTTTTTTTTTTTTTTTTTTTACAGACCACCCCTAGTCTGTGGTAACAAATTCCAAAAGAACATATAGAGAACTTTTTTTTCTCTTTTCTAAGTGGGAAGAAAAGTGAGAAGGGGCATATACCCTGCTCGCTTAGTAGTGAATCGAGCTATTAAGACACAAAGTAGAATCCCAAATGTATTTCTCCTTTACTTGCTCAAAAGTATTTACTAAGCTATCAGGAAAACATTAATAGATTCTGATTTTGACTGTCTTGTTAGGCACCATAACAGGGTGGAGGAGAGAGGAGGGCACCTATAGCATAAAAGATGTAACTTAGTCTGTTCCCCAAATTAAAGAATCCCCCACCAAAATAATAATAACAATAACAACAACAATAACAATAATAATAATAAAACAAAGTCTTCATTGTTAAGATACTGCCTTCAAGGTATCATGAAAACAGCAAAAGCTGCTTGCTAGTTTTGTTCAGAGTTGCCATGAACTTAAAAGCTGCCAGACATTCTGATTTGGGTCCAGTGTTGGGGGAAAGATGATCATTGTTAAAAAAAAAAAAAAAAAAAATACAAGGTATAGATTCTGTGTCCAATCACAGAGAACCAGAAATGTGGAGCCAACAAGGATGAGGAATGGAAGCCAGGACCTTTGAAATGGTCCTCAAACAATTTCAAAGAGAAGGGAAATTCACCGGGCTGCCTCCTACACAAGGTATAATTACAAGAAGGCAGAAGAAGGAAGTCTTGAAGTCTATAAAATCTACAATATTTTATCTTGCCCCATGAAGCTGAGAAATGTAAACTATCCAAATGCCAACCCAACAGGATCTAAGTTTCCATAAGCGCAATAATCAAATTCACTCCATAGGTAAACATCAAAAATTGCCCACCTTATACTTCTTAAGAGTCACATGAAGATGGTCTTGCAATTTAATTTGTTGTTTTTTTTTCCTTGTTGTTTCTGTTGTTACTGTGGTTTCTGAAGCACTGAGATATGTATATTAAACAAAGTGCTTACATGAGTTCCAAAGAAAGGAAACTGCATCCAATTGTAGATAAGCGACCCTAAGTAGGAATGACAATGGTCATTGTAGGGTAGACCAAACTTTGTCCAAAAAAACTACATATTCTAAAAGAGGCAATTCCTGTATGTCTTAGGACATTTTTAAAAAAGTTAGGACTTAGGGAATTTTTTAAGAAGTAGGAAAGGGATACCTGTGTGGCTCAGTCGGTTAAGCATCTGCCTTAGGCTCAGGTCATGATCCCAGGGTCCTGGGATTGAGTCAGGCATCAAGCTCCTTGCTCAGCAGGGAGTCTGCTTCTCCCTCAGCCTGCCACTCCCCCTGCTTATGCTCTCTATCTCTTGGACAAATAAATAAATAAAATCTTTTTAAAAAAAGAAGAAGAAGAAGAAGAAATAGGGAAAAGCTAGAATGACAACGTGGTGGCAAAGTCTGAATGGCCTTAAGTACAGAGGCAAGATTTAAGTAACAGTGATGGTGTTGAACTGAACTTGGACATGAAATTACAACACTGGGCAAGTTTCCCAGGTTATTCCTTCAGTGATTTCAAAGGGATATACAAATCGGAAAAGCAATTCTGGGAATTTTAGGGAAGAGATCCAAACTATTTTGGATTCCAGAGAGAAACTTGAAGCATCCTCCAATGGCTTTATTCAAAAATTGCAAATTTAACTACCTCCCTTATCCCTGACTGTTTTGTCTTTGCATTTAAGTGTTCTGCACCCACAGAAGAATTTTGATGTTGACATAGCCCCAGATTTTACTTTTTTTTTTTTCATTTTGGAAGGGGGGTGCATAGGGAGAGAAGAATCTTAAGCAGGCTCCATGCTCCACATACAGGCCAATGCAGGGCTGGATCTCACAACACTGAGATCATGACCTGAGTCAAAATCAAGAGTCTGACGCTTAACCGACCGAGCCATTCAGGCACACCCAGATTTTACATTTTAAAGGCCATCTGAATTGGAATTTTATTAATGAATATAATAACTATTACCATAGTTAAATCTCTCTTAATTTCCATCACCTCAAAGGGAAAGCCTTGAACTGGGTCACATCCAATTCAAACACACCTACTGCAAATTACTAACTTCTACTAGGTTAGACATTACTTCAAATCTCTAACCTATACCCTATCTCTTAATGTGTTCCCCACCCCAACGTGCGACTACACAAAGAAAAAAAGAATGTAATTCAATTGCTCCCCATGCTTACTGCAGTAATTTCATATCAGTTTTAATTTTGTTTTAAAAGGGCTTTCTTCAAGTATAAAGGTTATGCTATTGACCCGCCATCCCTGGATCACATGCATTCAGTGGGCTTTCTGGGAGTGGGGCTCTTGAATCCTTTCACACTCCACAGCCAGGTGCCCTCTGCAAAAAATCACTCACATCTGCAACATGCAGCATGAGATAAAATACAAAGTGGGGAGAAATATTTCTCTAAATATACTGAAGGAGGTAAACAGACTGCTGCTCTGTGTACTTGTTAAATTCTGACCCTATTTGTATCATTACTGGGATGTTTTAAATGCCTTCAGAAATAATTTTAAAATACAATTAGTGTTTATTAAAACCTGATAGATGGACTTCTTTTTAAAAAAATGAAGTCAGAGGCACCTGGGTGGCTCAGTTGTTAAGCGTCTGCCTTCGGCTCAGGTCATGATCTCAGGGTCCTGGGATCGAGCCCCGCATCAGGCTCCCCCTGCTCTGCAGGAAGCCTACTTCTCCCTCTCCCACTCACCCTGCTTGTGTTCCCTCTCTCGCTGTCTCTCTCTCTCTCTCTCTCTCTCTCTCTGTCAAAAATTAAATAAAATCTTAAAAAAAAAAATGAAGTCAATGATGTAAATCTTGCAGGCTCTATTTGTATCAGAGGTCAGCACCGCTATAGAAGTGATGTGCCAAGCTACTGAATCCTGTTTCTGGCAAGCAAGGGCGGGGGGGAAAGCAGCAGAACCCCAGAATGGGCAACTCAAACCTCTTTGATGCCTAGATATGTGAGACCTTCCTGACAAATATATTTCAAATTGACCTTTTGATCTTGTATAATCCCTTTTTTATGCTTCGTTTTTCCCAATGGCATTTATCACTATTTATCACATGTTATTTTTTTTTATCCACCTCTCCAGGGCAGAGATTTTTGTCTGTTTTATATCCCCAGTGTTAGAACTTAGCAGAATTTCAAAAGCTGTTCGTGGGAGAAAGGAAGGAAGGAAGGAAGGGAGGGAGGGAGGAAGTTAATCCAAACAAAGATCCTATAGGAGGTATTTGTCTGCATTCCATACCTTCCCATGTCACTTTAATTAGAAACCAACCCTCCCTTAAAACTTAGATGAAACTAACTAGTAAGGAAATGAATGTTTTTCTAGACATAAAGGCAAGGAAGAGGCACAAATAATATTTTGCAATCTGGGGAGTTATCAGTCAGAAGAGAGCTTTAAGGAACAACAACAACTAAAAAGAAGGTTGAGAAAGAAAATAGAAAGGTCTTTGCAGATGACCAGTGGTCATAGCCACTCACATCATCTGTATTTCCTTTCTCAAAAATCAGGACCTTCCTGGGCCTTGGCCCACAAGTACCTCAGAAAGTGCCTAAGTGGTTCCACCAAACTGAACTAGGCTTGAAATTATAACATGAAAATGCCTATCATCCAGCCTTATTTTTGACAGGTGCTCTCATACTTTTATAGAGCTTAGAGAGAAGAATCTCCACCAGCTGAAAAGTTCTCTTTAAATCACTCCTGTGGTGATTTAAGCTCTTTCTTGCTTGTCCCCCTGCAGCGAAGAAAGAACAGCTGCTCATCATCACTCATATAATATCCTTTCACACGCAGTGAAAACCAAGAAAACAACCATATTTGAGAATGCCTGTCAAAAGACAATTCTCCTGGGAACCACTCATGGCCTCTGTGTCTGTGATTTCACTGAACCTGAAGACTGTAATTAAGTCCCTATTCAGGGCGCCTGGGTGGCTCAGTTGGTTAAGTCCCTATTCAGACTTCGCTTCTCTAGGCTAAATAAACCCAGTCCTTCAGACTTTCATCACAGAGCAAATTTCTCAACCCTTTTAATATTTTCTGTTGGATTCCTCTGGATTCTCTCCAAATTCTACATAATTAAGTCATGACCAGGGTTGCAGGAGAAAAAAAGAATTGCCTGATAGCCTCTTAATGTTATACTCTTGCATTTGTACACCTTGTTTTTTCTCCTTATGTGAATTACCCGGCGTAGATCTCTACGAACTATGCTGTTTACATTTTCTACTTCTTGCAATTTGCCAGGATTATCTTGGAATTGTAAACCTACTTTTCTTTTTCAGAGTACTAGAACCCTAGCCTGGTTTGGTCATACTGACATATCATATGTTAATGAAAATGAATAATGCCAGGGTCAGAACTGTGATCTGCAGAGTATTACTCAGAATGCACTTCCACAAACTTCCCGGGATGAGCCTAAAACCATGTGAGTGAGACACTCTACGGTTTAAATTTCAACTCTGCCATCTACTATTTCAGGATTGTTTGACAAATATTGTAATTTTCTGAGGATAATAAACCCACTTCGCAGGGCTATCATGAGAAAGGAATTGAGTTAATAATGGAAAGAATATGGCAGAGTGACATGTACTCTACCATACTACTGATATGTACCTACTGTTTTACCTTCTTTTTTTTTATTAAATTTTTTTAAATTTATTCTTGAGAGAGAATGACAGAGAGAGAGAATGAGAGGAATGACAGAGAATGAGAATGAGCGTCAGAGGGAGAAGCAGACTCCCTGCTAAGCAGGGAGCCCGATGTGGGACTCGATCCTTGGACTCCAGGATCATGACCTGAGCCGAAGGCAGTCACTTAACCAACTGAGCCACCCAGGCGCCCCTACTGTTTTACCTTCTTTATGGAACAACCATCCTTGTCATTTTGAACTACTTTCACAGCACAATGGCAAAGGTCAAGAAGGCTCATTTTTCTTCAGAAATGAAACTCAACATGGAGGATGCAAAGCTGGACAAAGTAATAACAGTAAGTCAAAGGACTTAACTCTCAACCTAAACCCCACAATCCTGTTTTTCAGGAAGGACAGCAGAAATGACATGGAGAAGGGGATATAAGCACTGGTGCACAGGTAGGAAGTACGGGGAAACTCAGAAGACAGTAAGCTGATAGAAGCAAAATAAACTCAGAAACCACACATCTGAATTTGACTACTTATCCCAGTTATTACTGAATATTAGAATACAAGACTATTTAGATGTAAATTTAACATTTCATTTTAGAAAAGATAATGGCTTACTGGTTCAACAATAGTGAAAATATTAATGCTTTTCACTTTCTGTGAAAACAATTTTTGATTCTAATATTTCAAAAAGGCATGTATTTTTCAATGTCAAGAGGCTATATATTATTTGGGATGAAAAACAAGATTAAAATTTTTCTATTTTTTAAAAGATTTAAATTCATCCCAACTAAAACAGGGCAGGAAATTCTGTATTTTCTGAACTACTGTATTTTCCCTAATGCCTTCCCTGACATTTCACCTCTTGATGAGGAACTCAATTGGACAACCAAAGAGTTCCCTCCTTCACAGGAGTACTACAAAAACATAACTACTGTTTGACTGACAAAGCACCTATGGATAGCTTCAAAATTGCTGGTTTACAAGAATATAATTTGATCTGTAATTTTAAATGATTTCTCGATAACGTGGTAAAAACTTTTAATCAATTGTATGCTATGTAACATAGTGTTTCCAGAGGAAAATCATTTTTATGGCATTAATAGAGGATGACTGACAAGCCATGAGCTCTTCCACACACCAGGTACTACGTGAAGTGCTTTATGCGGCTTATCTCATTCAACCCTCACAACATCCTTAACACGGGTGGATGAGGAAATTGAAATTTACAGAAGGTAAGTCACTGTTCAGGGTGTCACAGCTAAGACAGATACTTCAGAATATCCAAATCAAGACAGGAAGCACAACCTAACCCAGTTCTGGTCATGAAATCAAGTTAGCGGGTCAGGATCAGCATTGCTTTTAATAGGATATAATAGGATAGAACAGAATAGGACCATAAAGAGTAAAAGAGAAAATAATAAACGTTTTGTTGAAAGCTACTTCTCTACACCACTGTTATACCAGAAGTAACTAAGCATCTGGAAATAAAACTTTAAAGCTTTCCAGAATATTCAGAATATTCCAGAACATTCATTTAGTCCTACTGTTCTAGTCCACTTAATAGATGAAGAAACTCAAAGGAAGTTTGGATGGCTTTCTATACCCGTAGTCATATGGTAGGTGGTGGGAGGGTCAGAACAAGAGCCCAGGGATGTTGAGAATAAACTGATTTGAGAAATATAAAGCATATTTCACTTTGGGAGTGAAAGGGGATACTATCAATAACTACGCTAGCGAGACAGACATAAATCTGAACTGTCCTGGGCAAACCAGAAGGTATAGTATATGGCTTTAGAAACAAACAAAACTCGTCTATTAAGCAAACATGGCTGGAAAAAATTTGTGTGTTAATAGAAGTCTCACTCTCTCCCTCTCTCTTTTTTTTTTAAACAAGACAGAGCAGTTTGAACTTACACATAAATCTGTAAGCAAGTAATAGCCCTATTTCTGTTTTTTTCTTTTTGTTTTGATATTTGTATAATTTAAACACTAAGCTACCAGAGAAACAGGAGGGGAAAAAATACACTTTATGCAATATAGCAAAGAAACTATCAAGACCTTATCAAAGATGAACAAAGATTTCTCTGTATTTTCCAATTTTGATACCAAAACTAGCAAGTGTAGATTTAAACTAAATTGCTGACACTGTAAAATAATGCTCACCAGATGCAAGCCACATTTAATGCAAGTAACAGTTTCTATAAATATAATTCATAACTAATATTAATATTCAAAGAACTTAGCAAAGAAAACTAAAAAAAGGAACATTTTATTTTCACATGTCATTTTCTCAGTCAGAACTTCAGAGTGAAGATTGGTACAGGTATTCCCTACCCCAGCTAAGTGTTATGTAGCAATGAATGGACTTTTCAGTGAGAAGATAACTAATATTTTAGCCTACAAAATCATTATGTAAATTTAACTGGTTTATACTGCAGCCCTTATGACTTGAAATATCTGTTCAACACAAGTTTTTCTTATAATACATGAAGTTTCAAACTGCATATTACAGCAGTTTGCAGCATATTTATAACATAATGGTTTTGTCCTTTACTAGATAAGAGACTTTTAAGGTGTGACCTGTATTGAAGTACTTTAGTTATTGCTCACATCACCATTTGCTCATATATATTTTCACCTAAAATTATATGGCATTCATAACTATATTAGAACATTATCTTCACACAATTTGGGGCTTAATTATATGTATTAATATCTCACTTACCTGAGGTCACCAATTCAACATCATGAAAAATAAGGACCAAAGATGAGAACGAAAAAAGAGATAAAAGAGTGGTCAAGTTGGCAAAATACATATCCTAATGCCTATACACTGAATCAATGATGTAGCCCTAAGGCCCTCACACTCAGCCTCTGTACTCATAATTTAGACACAGTTCAAAGTTAGAGTACTGATTTTCCCTTCCACAAAATATTATAATAACTAAACTGGAAAAGAGTCACTAGACTGTCACAGAGAAGCATGCTGAGAACAACACAATATAAAATCAGAGTTTGTAAGCAGGTGAAGGAAAAATCTTAGTATATAATTATTTATAAGAAGTCAAAATAAAGCAAACAGGAACTCTCCTGCCATGCTAGCAGGAATATGAATGTGTACAACCATTGTGGATAATAGTTTGCATGCACTGAGTGAGATACTTTCCTATATAGCCCCATGGAACCATGTGTGATAATGTGTCATCACTGTTACTTATGCTAGTAAACCTAGTAACTATTCAGTTCACTAGGAAATTAGACTGAAATGTGGCACATGAACAAAAATTAACTCCAAATGGATCTTAGACCTAAATATAAAATCTACAACTATAAAATTTCTAGGAGAAATGTTCATGACTTCTAAGTAGACAAGGATTTGTTAGAAGGATGTAAGAAAAGCACTAACAATAAAAGAAAAAATGGACAGATTTAAATTCATCAAAATTAAAAACTACTCCTCTAACAAAATTATGTAAAAAATGAGAAAGGCCAGCCATACAACAGAAGAAGATATTTACGAAACATGTATCTGACAAAGGACTGGTACCCAGAAAGAACTCATAACTCTCTAAGACAAATAAACCAACTTCAAAATGAGAAAAAAAATCTGAACACACACTTCACAAATAAGTAAGGATGACCAATAGGGACTTGAAAAGATCCTATTGGTCATCCTTACTTATTTGTCAGATGAAAACAAAGATTAAAACCACAGTGAGCTACCAATGCACTCCAATAGAATGGCTAAGATTCAACATTGGCAGAACACATGAACAGACATTTCATCAGAGAGGATATACAGTTGGCACATAAGCACATGCAAAGATGTTCAACACCATTAGCCATTAAGGAAATGCAAATTAAAACCAAAATGGGATATTATTACACAACTATTATGGTGGCTAAAATAAAAAATAATGGCAACACCAAATGCTGGCAAGGATGCAGAGAAGCAGGATAAATCATACATTGCTGGTGGAAATGCAAAAAGACACAACCATTCTGGAAAATAATTTGGCAGTCTCTTAACAGAAAAGAAGAGAAGAGAAGAGAAAAGAGAAAAGAAAAGAAAAAAAGAAAAAGAAAACATACCCTACTGGGCATTTATCCCAGAGAAAGCAAAATTTATGTCTGCAAAAAAGCATGTACACTCTAGTTCACAGCAGCCATGTTGTAACAGTGAAAAATGGAAACAATCCCAATGTCTTTCAATGGGTCAGTGGTTAAATAAACTGGGCCACATCCATGTTACTCGGTAATTAAAAGGAAAGAACTACTAACACACGTAAGACAATGAATATTAAGGGTATTGCATGAACATTAAGGGCATTATGTTGGGTAAAAAAAAAAAAAAAGCCAATCTCAAGAGATTATATTCTGTATGATTCCATCTATATAACATTCTTGAAATGAAAAATTGTAGAGATGGGGAAGAGACTGTTTCCAGGGCTTCACAAAGGGAACAGCAAGAGGTGAGGGAAGGGAGCCAACCAGGATGAGTGTGACTACAATGGGCTAACATGAGGAAGCTTTGTGGTGATGGGACAGTTCTATATCTTGATTGTGGTGGTGGTTGCATGAATCTAAACACGATAAAATTTGATAGAACTACTATACATGTGCAAAGAAATTGGTGTGTGTCAAACTAATGAAATCTGAACAAGCTCTATGAATTGTACCCATGTCGGTTCCTCAGTTTGGACGCTGTACTAAGGTTACACCAGATGTTACCACCGTGGGAAAGCAAGGTCAAGAGTACACAGGACCTTCCTGTATTATTTTTGCAACTATGACTCTATAATTATTCCAAAAGAAAAAGGTATTAAAAAAAGAGAGAGATGAACAATCCCAAGTGTTGCCAAGAATGTGGAGGAACTCAAATTCTTACTCATTACTAGTGAAAGTGTAAAATGATACAAGCATATTGTAAAACATTTTCTAAGTTTTTCATAGCATTAAACATATATTTATCATAAGACCCAGGAAGTCAATTCCTAGGTATTTACCCAAGTAAAATGAAAACATATGTCAATACAAAGCCTTGTGCACAAATATTCTTTCCAGCTTTATTCATCTTAGCCAAAAACTGGAAACAATCCAAATGTTCATCAACAGATGGATGTATGAACAAATTGTGGCACATCCATTCAATGGAAAATTCAACGGAGAATTCAACAGTAGTGAAGAGAAGTAAACTACTGATTCAAGCAACATCATGAATGAATCTCAAAATCACAAAAGAAGCCAGATTAAAGAACACATACTATTTGATTCCACTTATGCAAAATCTAGTATAGGAAAAACTAATCCATTGTGACAGAGAGATCAATGGTGTCTTGTGCCAGGGGTGGGACTGAGGAGACAAGGGGCACCAGGGTGTATCTCAAGGGGAAGGAAATGTTCTATATGTTGATTTTGATGCTAGTTACAAGGATGTATACCTTTCTCAAAACCCAGCAAATTACATACTTAAAATAAGTTTATTTTATTGTATGTATATTATACCTCAATAAAGTTGATGTTTATAAAATGTGGAATTACAACAGAGTTATCAAGTAGCAATTAGAAGTCATGAATTTGATGTACCCATGACAACATGCACAAAGGGAAAGAACCAAGTAGGATTTACAGCACAATACCCTGGATTTACAGCACAATACCACAGGGAGGCTGCTAATCATAGTAGTTCAAGGTGTAGACTCTAGAGGTAAAGGGCCTAAATTGAAATCCTGGCTCCATACCTGTGAGTTATGTACTCTTAGGCAAGTTACTCAACCTTTTTGTGCCAAGAGGGTAAGAGTATCTACCTCACAGAATTGCTGTGAGGATTAAATGAATTAATGTTGGCAAAAGCTTAAAATAGTATCTGGGATGTGGAAAATGCTATATAAGTATTTGTTTAAAAAATAAATACAAAAAAATAAAACACAATAACCCTTAAGGATACACATATAAGTGTAAATAAGCTGATGGAGAGCAAATTGTAGGGACATCCATTAAATACTTGACATTAATACCTAATGAAGACAAAGCAACGCAGACAGGAGAGAAATAAGTACTCAACTAAACTAAAAGAGGGGCTATAAACTGATCAATGATCAGAGTCTGCCACGAGCAAGCAAATTCTGTGCACTTGAAGTCACAAAGGGGAAAAAGTACAGTCAAAAGGCAAAACTATCTGGCCATACTTGATTCAAGGAACAACCTGTAGACTTCACTCTTTGTCCTGAACTATCAGAACCATAAGTAACAGGTGTATAAATGGTAAGACTGAAGTATAAAAAGAAGAAGACAAAGGCAAAGTCAGGGCAACAGGCTAGCATACTGTTACCTACACATACACATGCACACACACATGCAAACACAAGGACTCAGTAAGTTTTAGAGTTCTAGATATTATGATAACAAGTCTTGAATGATTCTCATTATTTATGTATCTCACCACAAAACTGAAAGCTACATGAAGATGGGATTGTCCACAGTTCTGGTACACAGCAGTGATCCCTAAATAACTATTAATCCTATTCATTAACAATCACTGAATGCCTACTATGTGCTAGATGTTCCGCAGAGCTCTACATCAAATAAGTTCCAAATGCAACACTAATTAAGTGGTCACTAAAAATTAAACAAAGTTTGACATTTACAGGAGCAAATACAATCTATTATCAGTGGGATTTTGCCAGAATATTCTTTAAAAGTGTAGTTGAGTCAGAGGAAAAGCAAATGTATGCTTCTCTACTTTAAAAGATGAAAAGGAAGCCGGTCTCATGGAAAATAATGTATTAAACTTATTCATAAGGTAATAATTTATGTAGTTTCTAATCATAAACAGCATGCACTCAAAAGAGAAATTTCATATGTGAATTCAGTTTTGTTTTGTTTTGTTTTGTTTTGTTTTGTTTTCAAAGACTCCTGCAGCTACCATGCAAGAAGACTTGCATGTGGTCTGTTTTCCACATAGGATTTTATTGCCCAGCCAGGGACCGTATTAAAGAGAAAGAGAAACAAAAGGACGAACAGCAATCTGCAAACATGAGTAAGCAGTGCCTGCACCCTTACCAACAAAACTCCAGTAACTACAAGTAATGAAAGTAATTATTTCAACAAGCATCTGAAATAAAAGCTGAATGGACTTTGGAAAAAAACATTAGAGTTAAATTTGTTTTCAAGAGGAAAATACTAAAATATTCATAGATACATAGGTCTCAGCTGAGGAAGTGACACTGGTCCTCTGGGATAACATCACAGACTTGCAAAGTCAAAAGTCTGTAACAAGTATCACAACCTAAAGGAAGCATGGGTAACAACCAGCACTTAAAGCCCAGAGGGATTTGCCTCCAGCTTTGCAGAGCTCCTCAATCCTGTCTGCACAGTAGAATCACCTGAAGTTCTTTATAAAAGTACAAGACACAGAGTCCACTCCTGACCAGTTAAATCAGAATAACGAGGGCTGGAGGCTCTACACTCTCTACTGATCAATCAAAATAATGTGTTCTTTTCTTTAATTAAACTTGTTATTTTGAGATAATTATAGATTCATATACAGTTTTAAGAAATAATACAGACATAAGCCATGTACCCTCTATCCAGGTTTTCCAAGAGGCAAAACTATAGTACGAAACCACAACCAACAAAACCACAACCAGAATGCTGACACTGAAGCAGTCAAGAAACAGAACGATTCCACGATTCCCTCCTCCATCGCCACAAGGATCCCTCCTGCCATCCTTTCATAGATAAAACTACCTCCTCCTTCCCCCTATCCACCTTCTCAGATCCTATTTCATAGTGCTCACAGCCAGGCTAACCCTAACCCTAACCCTAACCCTAACTCATCATCAGTCTTTGTTCTCTGAGCACAACTTAGAAACCCTTCACTGGAATGGTCTTGCCCCAGATCTTCCTAAGATTTGTTCTTTGTCATCAGCTCTCAATTTAAATGTCACCTCCCTTAAAAAGCCTTCCTTGACTACCCAATCTATCCCATCACTCCTCCTTAATCCTGTTTAATCCTCTATATAGCAGTAAGCACCCCAGGATATTTTTATCACTTATGTACTTGTTGAATTGTCTCTCTTGACTTCCCAAAGTAAAATATAAGTTCCATGAGAACAGGGTCCTTAACTACCTTGTTCATTATGGTATGCCCAGTACCTAGAGTAGTACTTGGCACATACAGGAGCTTAATTAATATCTGTTGAATAAATTGAAAGTATTTATGAAGTCTAGCATAGATAATAATAACTATAGTAATAAAAACGGTAATAATAACTATATATAGGACCCTTTTAGGATCTCTCTGTACACATACACATGTGCGTGCACACACACACACATGTGTTCACAGACATATGTGTTCATTAAGTCCTAAAATAACCATAAACGGTATTATTATTGTCCTCATTTTACAAATGAGGAAACTGAGGCACAGATGGATTAAATACCTAAGCAAGGCTACCCATGCAGCAGTGCAAGAAGTCAGGCCCAGGCTGCTCATGTGCTTAGTCATCACACTAAAAAAGCACTAAAATAAAGAATGTTCTCTTTTTTTCTCTTTGGCTTCTCTGATGGAGATTTTGACAGTTACCACCATCTATTACTTTGCACCTTTTATTTGATTACTTCTAGTTCCAGTCCCCTACAAATATATTGCTGTATCAGGAAAGGCTATGACATTGAATAGATTTTAAGGAGAGTTTTCTCAACATGACTCACTTGTGAGATAATTACTAGGGCTACAACACCCATAGCTTTCCACTCTACCCCAGCGACTTAAATTCCAAATACAGTATTCACTAAATTTCTTCTCAAACTTAATTATATCCTACTAGCCTTAAAATAGCTCATTATACTGCTTCCTTTGCCCCCCATCCTTGAAGCTTTAGAAAGTAAAAGATGGATTTATATAAATATCATTTGGAATTCTGAATTGCAAAAATATCCAAAATGCAAACTTCTAAAAACCCAAATGCATTTTTTAAAAATATTTTATTTATTTATTTGACAGAGACACAGCGAGAGAGGGAACACAAGCAGGGGGAGTGGGAGAGGGGGAAGCAGGCTCCCGGTTGAGCAAGGGGCCCAATGTGGGGCCCGATCCCAGGACCCTGGGATCATGACCTGAGCCGAAGGCAGACACTTAATGACTGAGCCACCCAGGCACCCCCCAAATGCATTTATAAGTATAAAATTTCCACCTTTGATTGCTTGTTCTGTTCTACTAAGAGTCTTTAAGGTACTTTTTTTTTCTCTTTATAATGGGACTATAGAGATCTAAAAAAGTAAGACATTAATTATTTATAAATTCTTTCACCATTGGAGCACTGGATGTTATATGCAAACAATGAATCATGGAACACTACATCAAAAACTAATGATATAATGTATGGTGATTAACATAATAAAAAAATAAAAATTAAAAAAAATAATTTCACCATTATATCACCTAGTAAGTATTAGCAACTCCTGAAGTATGAATATGTTCTTAGTCCTTCCTTCAAGACAAAAATCACATTTAAAAAATCAGAGTAATGAATCTTTGGCTGAATAAATGAACAAGCTCAGCCTCATAAAGACATTTTTTTAATGACTTACATACACTTGTTGTTTGGAAGCAGCCAATCCTGATTATTTATTTGTGTAATGCTTTTCTTGCATCTAGAAAGTGCTTTGAGAATTCAATTCTGTAATCAGGACTATGCAAAGCTGGAATATCCTATATTTCATTCTATGAGACTCTCTTCTAATTCTGAGAAGAAATAAATTAAGGTTAATTCTCTTGTTCTATGGAAATATACCTGATCCATTTGTCAGAAATAATAATGGCATAACAAGACAATTTTTCAGAACTGGGTAGACAGTTTTTTTAATATTAACCTTCCCAAAGATATGGGTTTCTCAAATTTCTTTGAGTATTTTTTTAAAAGAAAACACAAAAATCAATCTCAGGGTTCTTTAGGGATTTCATAAATGCTTTTTGGAGAGACCTCATCATTTCCTGTGCAATAAAAGAAAAAGGTGTGATGGAAGGAACAGAGTTGACGGAACACCAATTAAAACCACAAACCCCCCAAAAGAGCTTTAGTCAGAATACTACAAAATACTCTATTGGATATTCTAACAGCTCTATAGGAAAAGAAAACAAAAACAAAAACAAAAACATAAAAGTTAATCTCATACATTAATGGAAAGTTTATAGCATCAGAAGAAAATAAATTCCCATATACTATTAGCTTCATACACTAAAATGAATTGAAAAAACTAATTATTCAAAAATGAAGGGCCTTGGGGAAACTGCTGCCTAAAAGGATTTAATGGTCAAAGCTTGTCTGGATTATTATCATGAATTAAACTAATGAGAGGATGAAGATATTGTTAACAGAAGAGAAGCTCTCCTGAAACGCTAACCTTGCCATTTCTGTCACATGACGAGAAATCAATGTCCAAGTAAAATATGCGCTCAAGCTTTTACAGAAAATAAATGCCACAGTATTTACGGAGATAGCTTTTTCCAAAGCAAAAATATACTAGTGGTGGTAGGGTGGAGAAAAAGGAAGACAGTAAACATTGCAACCCAAATGGAAGTAAAGTTAATACCTTGAGAATGAAATGAGAAGGGTCAAAATGTAATGTTCAGCCATTTGTAGCAACATCATGAGCTCAAATACATATACATTTATATATACATATATATATACACACACATATATACATATATATATTTATATGTGTGCATATATATATATATATATATACTTATATATTAAATATTACATATTAAATTTTGTCCTGAGAAAAAGCCTGGAAACAGGAGATTAAACTATCTGGGCATCAATATCCAAATCAAGATGACCTATAAGCTACTTTAAGAAGCATGATAGAAGGTAAATATAAATAAGAAAGTTTAATTATGATCCTTGCAATTCTCCTTAAAAGAAAAAACAATGTGCGCAAAGAAGAATGATCTACATGACATCTGTAAAAGGAAAGCCCCAGAAATAAGAATTTTAAAGTTTGACTGTCTAAGAGAGAGAGAGTCTTCTATTGAAGAAAGTGGCTCCAGATTTCAGATTTCAGTTGTGACAGGAAGTGGAATAAGAGAACTTCTTGACAAGTCTAAGAATATGGGGGAGGGAGGAATTGTTTTGTTTTGGGATGTTGTTTTCTTTTGTTTTTCTATGAAGTGGGGTCCCCAGGGAGTTGCAAGGGTTGGGAAGAGTGGGAAATCGGTAAGGAAAAAGGAATCAGAGTCTGAACTGAGCAAGAGAGGGGGGCCAGATTGTTGGAAAAGGATTGGCATTCCGGCAGGAACTCAGATGGGCAGCAGCGAAAAGCTCAATGGGATCAGCTGGCTTCAGGGCTTCCAAAAGAAATCCATACCCTTAGGGCTAAACTAGAATGGCAATGAATAAATTAGCACACTGATTCATGTATCAGTCATATCGTATATGTTCATGAATTTGTTCTGGGTCTCTCCCAGAAAGACTGATAAACTTTTCGATACCAGAAGAATCAACGTTCAGGACCTGCAAAGCTGAGAACCAAATCCTAGAAACTGGTCCTTGAAAAAGCAGCCTTCCTGTGAGACAGCCACCACTCGGATGAGGGCTCCCTTCCGTTGGTGTCTATCTGCAGTGTTTGACACAAAATGTAACCGAGAATTATGTGAGGGTGCTTCTGAGGAAAAGTGGTGAAAGAAAACGTAGATAGCCTCGGGAAAGTACCACAGATTTCAGGCATATAGTACAGATCTCTAAATATCATGAAATGTAAAATAAAATACCCAAATTTTCAGGGGTTATTTTGATATCTTTATTTAAATAAAACTGACTTAGGGGCATGTGGGTGGCTCAGCCAGCTAAGCTGCTGACTCCATTTGGGCTCAGGTCATGATCTCAGAGTCCTGGGACAGAGCCCCGCCACAGCTCCGAGCTCAGCGGGGAGTCTGCTTAAGATTCTCTCTCTCTCCCTCTCCCTTTGCCCCTTCCTTTGCATGTGTGCTCTCTCTCTCTCTCAAGAAATAGATCTTGAAAGTTTAAAAAAAAAACTAAAATAAATAAATCTGACTTAGATCAAAGTGTGTGCAATGACTCTTCATTATATTCTTCATTCTATTTTGTATTTCTATTTATTTTTAAAGATTTTATTTATTTATTTGAGAGAGAATGAGAGACAGAAAGCATGAGAGGGAAGAGGGTCAGAGGGAGAAGCAGACCCCCCGCTGAGCAGGGAGCCCAGTGCGGGACTCGATCCCGGGACTCCAGGATCATGACCTGAGCCAAAGGCAGTCACCCAACCAACTGAGCCACCCAGGTGTATCTCTAAGTTTTCCAAAAAATACATGTATAATTTCATAAATAAGAAAAAGCATTATGAAAAAGTCTAGCATAGATCTGGCTTTATCTGGTATGAACATGAAATTTTCAGAAACAACTTAAAGCCTTTTTGTTTTTGCATAAGGAATCACACTGATGATCAATGGGACGGATATACATATATATATATATATATATATATTTTTTGTAATTCAGAAAGGAGGTTGTGGATTGAGATGCTTTCATGATGGCATCTCCTGATAAAATAATATGGTCTAACCAATCTTTAGGGTATAACTCAGTGACTGAGATCTCATACATCCAGAGGCATATAACGAATACATAATGCATTTCATCTTTAGCCTAACTGATTAATGGCAAAAACCTAGAAGTGTTTATTATTGTTGATTCCTTTGATACTCTTAGAACTAATGTCTTTTCAGAATTTATATATCTTTTTAAAATACTTTTTTTTTTTTTACTCTGTATTTTAAAACTAGCATGGAAGATAAAGCTTTCTTTTTTTTTTTGGTCCCTTTCAGTCAAAACTACAGCAATTGCTATTCTTTCCATGAAATACACCTCAATTTGATGCCTCCATATTACCTTCTCAGCATAAGACCTGTTTCTGAAATATAGGTGTACTTTCAATGTTACAAAAATCTAAATACAGGAAGTCAAATTTGGGCCTTGACAAATTCGCATCTTTTTCTTATAAAGAATAGGATTACAGTCTCATTCTTCACCAGGAAAAATGTTCCTACATATTTTTCACCTCTTTTTAAAAAGGGTGCATCTGGGTGGCTCAGTTGGTTAAGCGTCTGCCTTTGGCTCAGGTCATGCTCCCAGAGGCCTGGGATCGAGTCCGACTTTGGACTCCCTGCTGAGTGGGGGGTCTGCTGCTTCTTCTCCCTCTACACCTTCCCTGCTCATGCTCTCTTTCTCCAGCTCACTCTCTCTCAAAAAAATAAAATCTTTAAAGAAAAAAAAGGTGTATTGTATTTTATATAATCTACCTCAATGGAGTTGATTTTCAAAAAGAAAAAAGAAAAAAGACATTAAAAATAACCCATGAGAGAAGCAAATTTACAAAATCAAAAAGTTAATCACCTCTAATTTTCCCATAGCACTTTGTAACATTATTATAGCACTTAGCACTTTGAATTGTAGTTTGTTTTGTATTATCTATATCCCCCAATTCAGTAGTGAGCTGGGAGATGGCAAGAAATGCACCGCATTATCTTTGTACCATGCTAGTTCAGGGACTGGAACACCGTCTTGACAATTTATCTAGAATTTCCAGAGGTAATTTCAGTTTCAAGTATCTGCCTCCATCTTTACAGAACATATCAATTCACAAATTGGTATCACTCTTCTACTTAAATTTTTTAATGCTTCTTCCCACTGTTCATATGATGACACACAGGGTCCCTTTCCTTCTCTTCTACATATAGAACTCCTACACAACCTTCAAAACCCAGAGCTATACCCTGTACACAGTACTTATGTGCATATGTGTGTGTGTGCATGTATGCGTGTGTGTGTGTGTGTGTGTGTGTGTGTGTGTTCCCTACTGTCTGTTTATTCCTTGAGGGCAACATCCAAAGGTTATTCGTCTTTGTATTGCTACCAGAATGTCTAGCACATAGCTACCAAGAAATGTTTATTGAATGAAATGACAGCTGAAATCTAGCAGTTCTGTTTTTTGTGGAGCTTGATAAAAATAGAGCCAATTATTCTCAGTTTTATAGAGGGATTTTGACGTGAACTTTCGGGAACTGGACTAAGCACAATCAACTGCCAAACTTTGTTACTAGTTTCAAGGTGGCTCGGAAAGATCAGGATCTATAATCTCACGACAGCACCTAGAAAGAAAAAGCAAAACCAGATATAGCCTGTCACCCTGTTTCTACCTGTCTTTAACCATTAAGTGGAATCTAAAAACACTGGCTATTTCTGTGAACTATGCTCTAAACAAGAAGCATATGTGGATGCTGAGTGCTACCTGTTTTTTTGTTTCAGGGCACAGTAATCAAGCTCTTGACCAAATTATTCCATCAATCTGGTGATGTCTCCTAACTTTAATCCCTTGAGGTGAACCAGTGAAAATGAATAAGTTAATAGGATTAGGAGCCTGCTACCCTCAGCAAAATGAAGGAGAAAACTATAGTAAATATCAATATATATTAGCATTGCAGTTTTAAATTTTATGCTTATGGAATTGATCACTCATTATTTAAAGATCCTCTCTGATGTTTAAAGAAATGATTAATTCTAAGAAGCATTTTCTTAGTAATTTTTATTCAGTTCTTAGTTTATCATTTCAGTCTGTTTTTCACATAGAAATAAAATGGAAAACTCAAAGTCAAAACTGAAAAAGTCAAAAGGAAAAGCATATATCCAAGATCTTCAATTATGCTACAAAACTTTAATACCTCATTGTAATTTTTTAACCCCAAAAAGGTTTTCTATTGAGGTATCTCACAACTGAAAGATTTTATTTAAGCATTTCCTTATTTGGCTGAGAACTGTATCATAAATGTTACAATTTAATTGTTATTTTTATTTTAATAGGCTCTACCATTACTTTTAAGTCACTGAGTTTTGATTTTTGGTTCCGTTCTTTCGAATTTCATGCAAGAATGCTAACCATGTACTTTGTGCAAAACACGTTCATATATGTTCTATTCTATTATAAAATTCAACTAGGAAAAGCTATGATTATCTACCTCACAGCAGGTCAAAATATAAAAGGCCCCAGAGTTATGCTTCCCAAAATTATACATGCTATATATAACATACAAACTTTGCTTGAAAACTTAATGTACTACAATAAAATATAATTATACATACACTATTGTTTAATTCAACAAAAGAATTTTCAAGTCCCTAAGTTTCTCTTAAATTTTAACCATACTCATAATTTACACAGTTTATCTTTATTCTTTGACAGGCTGTTTTTCCCTTACTTATAGCTGTTTCCTACATGTCCTCACTGCATTTCTAATTTCCTTAAAAGGCCCACAGCAGTACAACTTTCACTGTGTAATAGTTCCTGGGACAGTGCTTTTAGCTGTTAGATTTAAGCCCAGTATTAAGACAACAACATAATTGTTCTACCTAATAAAAAATGATCAACTAAAGTCAGGCCAGTGGGGACCTGGGTGACTCAGATGGTTAAGCATCTGCCTTCAGCTCAGATCTTGATCTCTGGGTCCTGGGATGGAGCCCTGCATCAGTCTCCCTGCTCAGTGGGGAATCTGCTTCTTCCTCTCCCTCTGCCTCTCCACCCACCCCCACCCTCTTGTACTCCCTCACACTCTCTCAAATGAATAAATAAGATCTTTAAAAATAAAATAAAACAAAATCAGGGGTGCCTGGGTAGCTAAGTCAGTTAAGCATCCGACTCTTGATTTCAGCTCAGGTCATGATCTCACAGCCCTGAGATTGAGCCCCATGTACGGGTCTGCACTCAGCATGGAGTCTGCTTGTCCCTTTCTCTCTGCTCCTCCCCTGTCCTTCTCTCTTTCTCTCAAATAAATAATTTTTAAAAATTAAAATAAATAAAATCAGGCCTGATATTCATGATATTCAGAATCCATAATAAACATATAGAACATAACTGAACATTTTAGTGATATCCACATTTTAGGAAATAGAAATGCAGACTGAACTGTTTTACAAAGTAGAACCATTACACTGGTGTACTTCAACTTAGTCTTTAAAGTAACAACTATGTTCCTGCAACTCTATTCCTTATCTTTCCCATCTCAGTTGTGTTCATTTTCTAGCAGATCATATGTTTAGGTCAGCAAATATATAGGAAAGAGTTCCACATGTGAAGCAGATGTAGGATCCAGACATAGCACAATGTCCCACTTCACAGAGGTACTGTGACAAAATGATACTATCTGAAAATATTACAGTACATTTCATGAAAATATGGAAGTTAAAGAAGTGTATAAGGGCAAATAAAACAATGGAATCTTCAGAGAAAGTTTTTTTGTGGTACATTAGACACAAATGCAAAAGGAAAGGAAACTGCATCTTATTTGGTGGTGTAGGAGTGTAGGGTCAAGGAGACAGGCAGTGAGGATGAGTCAGGAGGGGAAAAAATAGTTATGGAAAATTATTTAAACTTTCAATCTCCATGGTCATCATTTACATCTGTATATAAAGAGCCAATCTTTTCTAGGAGGGAAAGTATTATAAAATTGATAACATTAAAGTGTGAACTACTACAATTTCTAAAGATCTGACTTTTTGGGGTCAATCTGACTTTAATGGTATGTTCAGACAAAAGAAAGAAAATTACACAGAACAAATGGAAAAAGGTACCACTGTCATAAACTTTGAAACATAGCATTATCATGAAAAAAAAATCCTAAAAAAAATTGGGGGAGAAAAAGATATATTCTTCAATAATAATTTAACTTGGCCTGAATTCATAAGAATATCCTTTAGTTTTGCAAATTGCCTCCAATTTGCTGAGAGCCATTCTTTTATGCCAGCTTAAAATAAGCAAAGATTACACAAGTACCATGTGCCATCCTAAATAAGGAAAGAGGAAAAAAAACAAGTACAATATGGTATTTAAACAGCTGTGTGAAGATACTGGTTAAAGCAAGAATCATTTTTTCAGCTGAGCTTGTTATGCTTCATTTTGCTAAATATAAACTAGTGCATCATTAAATTAACCACTGATTTGTAGACTAAAGCACAGAGCCCCACCTGCAAATAATCCAATAAACATAATAATTTTTCAAATGCTGGTGAAATTGTCATAATTCAGGGTTGACATTGAGAAGGAAGAAAAAATGCAGAAATTATTTTGTAGCTGTAATGGATAAAATGCAATTGTTTTCATTATTTGCGGTATTTATTTAATACACAACAAATAATACATTTGTAAATACTCGAGTAAGAATCTTACACCAGGCAATCAGTGAAGATTATTGCAGAAACTCAATCGTTTGGAAATAAAAATTTTCAATGTAACGTAGCCAGTTTAGTCAAGCATTACAAGTAAATGAGCTTGAACCAGTTGACAAAATGGAAAACAGCAATGTATTTTCACAATTTCACCACAAAAGGTCCTTGAGGCCCTATTTAGTATACTAGAGGAATTAATTTACTATGTGGTATCTCAGTGACCAAAGAATTAATACTTAGTCACATAGACTCACTTAGTCTCCTCTTTCCATTATTTTAAAGAATTTTGTATCCCCATAAAGTATATACAGCATTATGGTAAAATATGTGATTAAGCAGATATGTTCCAAAGACAGTAAATACTCAGGGCCTTTTTGTTAAACAAATCTATTTAGAGCAGAGGTTCTCTACCTCTACATGAGATTCACGTACCCTTCATACACCAAAGGGTTCAATAGAGAGAATTCAGGAGAGAGGGGGAGTGGTTCCTGTATTGGGATGGAAAAAAAGATCCTATGTTTATTTTCTCTAATATCTAAGTAAATATTTAAATTTCCCTCCATTAAGAATGCAGACAATAAATGACAGTAGTATTTAGCAGTACCTGTGCCCAACAGAAAGCACTGGTATTTTGAAGCATTGTTAGACTTATCGCTAACTCTGAAATTATCATCCTTATGAGAAATAATGCTAATTTTTATTTATTATCACTATACATATGTTACAAACTGGAGATTTCCCAATCCTTCACCATTGCCTTCTTTTGGCCGCACATAAGAGAAAATTTGCTAGCAACGGCGTCAGGTATGCACGTTTCCCAGGTGTTTTATCGCCGCCACAGAGTGTAAATGGGCAGGTTTGGAGCTGAGAGATGATAGCACGAACCAGCGCAAAACTAACCACTACTGGTAAAATAAACTATGACCATTTTTATCCTTTCTTAGCCATTTATAAAGTAATTTCAATGGCATGATGATAACTGGAAAGAAAACCAAATATCATGGAAGCACTCAAAATAACACTTTCAATCTAATCTCAGTGTTCTTAACATTCAACAAGTATTTACTGTTACCTATTGTACCTGATATTGTTTCAAATGCTGGCGGTACATACGCAAAATCAACTACAAGACTTTGTACTCCATTTGGAAAACAGATTCAGAGGAAAGAAACAAAATACAATATAATCATTAAGAACCAGGCTATTTGTGGGAGGTATAGATGGGGAGAGAACCATGACTGACAGTAAGAGTCCAGAAGGCTGCAGCAAAGAAGTGACTCTTAGAAGGAAATTAGAGCTGGGCCAGAATACAGAAAGAAAAGCATATTCCACGTCAGAGAACAGCATGAGCAGCAGCGTAGAGCCATGATGAAGCAGGCTGTCCCGGAGAGTGGCCCAACTGTAGACGGTGTAGAGCCATGAGGAAGCGGCTGTCCCTGAGAGTGGTCCAACTGTAGACGGCTGGAATGGCAAGTGAGAAGAGAAGTCGGGACTGGACAAGTTAAGATTAGGAAAGTATGATCCTCTCTCTCTCTCCTGCAACTGATCAGATGGGGTTTCAGGGCTTGATCCAGTAGTGCGGTAAGATCAGATTTGCATTCTAGAAAGGTAACTGCCAGAGGAGTGGAGGATTGATTAGAATGGGTAAGACTGGGGAAATGGCAGATCAGTAAGAAAACTATTCTAACGAGAGAAAATGGAATCAAAGGTGCAGTGAAGTGAACATATCCTCATGTACCCTATATCCATAGTCTAGGAAAAGTCTGGCTCTCATCCTCCTTCCATAGGTAAGTTCCCTAGTTTCTGATCTGTCAGTTAAGCCTAGTTTGAAAACTACTAATATCTTTTTTTTCAAGATTTTATTTATTTATTTGGGGGAGAGAGAGAGAGAGAGAGAGAGAGAGCACAAGCTGGGGAACAGCAGAGGGAGAGGGAGAAGCAGGCCCCCCACTTGAGCAGGGAGCCCGATGCAGGACTTGATCCCAGGACTCTGGGATCATGACCTGAGCCAAAGGCAGACACTTAACCGACTGAGCCACCCAGGTGCCCCGAAAACTATTAATACCTTTTCAACGTCCATTTTAATAACTATATTTCCCTACTGAGATTAAGTAAATAAAATTATCCTACAGATCCCCCCCCCCAAAAAAAGATGAAGACTTATGGACTATAACTAGAAAGAGTAGCCAAGAAAAAGTAACGTAAATTAAACTGTGGAATGTATTCCATTTTTTATTTGCCTATTTTGTTATTATTGTTTTACAGCAAATCTACCTCTTAATAATACTCTGTTTGGGTTATCATTTAAATTCTGTCATATTCCCTCATACATATTAACTCGAAGAGCTAAAGCAGCCCAAAGGAAACCAAGAGGATAGTATTTTTAAAGCATAGTGAAAAATGCCACCCACTGAAAAATTAAGAATAGATCCTTATTGCTTTTAAGGTCACCCTCCCCTAGAACAGCATGGACATCTTTTATCTTGTAAAAAAGGCAAGTCATCTGTAATGCTATCACAGTCCATTTCCCATAGCTGGTCAGGAAAGAGCTGGCCCTATTCAATTACAATCAATAGTTTTGCAAAAAACATATTTTATTAAATTGCTGCTATGGAAAATTCGGGCAGGTGAGCAGAGTGAGCTCCAAAGAGGGCAAAAACTAGGGAACTAGCTTTGAGAGGCAAGAAGGTGAGGGGGAACACTGGTGTTTCCTCAGCATCTTGCTTGTACTCGTATTACAGTACTTCCCATACTTTGCTGAAAATTTATCGAACCCCTCCAGTAGTGTAAGAGACCCCTGACGGTGGGAACAATTATTATTCACTCTTGTCCTCAGTGTGCATAGCCCAGGACAGGCAGACAATAAATGCTTAACAAAAGGGAAGAGAAATAGATGACGAAAAGAAGGGACAAATACTGAAAGATGAAGTAGGAAAAAGTTCAAAGACAAAATATTATCCTCCACTTTTTCCATGGAATCTAATCTCTAATAATTCCTCTTTTTAAAATAAACTAACACTTTCACAGTTAACATCACTCACAAATAAACATTGCTTCTCATTTCAAATATCAAAAAGTAATTTTGAAAATTTTTCAGTGGGATTCTGGAAATACTGCTTTTCTTTAGAAAAGGACCTACATTTTTACAACCATTTCTAAGGCTTCTGGGTTTCTTAAACATTTGCAGGGTTATTTTTGAGGTGGGGTGGTGGAGGGAAATGTTATCAGAGTATCACTCTATACAATGCATTTTAATCCCCCAAATTCATTCCATCCCAGCCTCAGAGTTGAGCACTGTTTAAAGCAATCATAGTGATACCTTCCTTCACCACCTACTAGAGCTTTAATAATGAATGACCTAGGTCAACTTGGGCAATAGACACACCAGAAAAGGTTTCTTAGAGTCTTTAAGAAACAAAACAAAACAAAACAAAAAAGCCTTCTTCAGTAGTCAACTAATAAAAAGACGAGTGTTAGAGTTCACCATGACATAGAAAAGTAAGAAACAATAACCATTCTGGCTACAGTAGTCAGGATAGCCTCATGGAGGAGAGAAGACTCACCATGCCTACAAGCTAGGAGAGAATCCCAAGCGTGGGAAGGAACTGCAAAGGGGTAGATGGCATAAGCAGAGGCATAGGAGACAAAGAGCAGAAGGTAGCAGATATCTTCAAAGCACACGTTAGCAACGCCAAGTGAAAGATTCATAGGCAAAAAGAATATGTGGCGAACAATAAGTAGAAGCAAAGGATTTGAGAACCAGTATATATCTCATCGTATTAAGAGTTAAGAGAGTAAAATTCTTTGATGTAATTTAAATGTATCATTTAGGGATGAACACATAGATAGGGGAAAAAGAAAATCTTTTCAAACTCTTTAGCAACACATAAAATTATAACACTATAATTCTTATAATTATAATGCTATCACAGTTCTTATAATTCCTTAGCACTCCCTTCTGAAGGGCTACTGCTTACAAGACTCAAGCTACCAGGGACTTCAATTTCACACATAAATTCTTTTATAAAGGAATAAAGAAAATAAGCACATTTTTAAAAAAGTACACAGAAGACAGGGGAAATTAAAAAATGAATGAGTGTATCTGATAGTCAATATGTACTGTCTCAGATATTTATATACCCGAGTAAGAAAAATTATATTGTCATATTTATAAGCAATGATAAAGGAGCATTTGTAAAGGACCTCACGTATATTAGTTCTTTCAATTCTCACAAAACCTCTGTGAAAGAGGTTTGTCTAACTCTTTTAAACAGGCATGAAAATGGCTCAGAGAGGTTAAGTGGTAATGGAAGAGCCAGATTCTCATCCAGACCCTACAGCTTGTTCCCCCTCCAGCCTACCTCATGTCAGCTAAGAGATATCTATACCACAAAGTTCAACAACTTCTATAGCCATTCTGATCTACAGATAAATGAAGACTTTGTCAACGCATCATTATTCAGACATAATGCAGAAATGAAGATTTAGCCAAGCTCAACGTGATCTGGTCAAATGCAAGACTTATATGTTAACATACAGTATTATAAAAGCAAAGAAATATTATATGACTCCCTAGAAAGTGAGGTTTATCACTCCAAGAGCCCCTATATGCTCAATATTTTGAAGACATAATAGTAATAAATCAGAGACAGAAACAAACTAGTAACAAAATATTTAAAGGTCTAAAAAGTAAAGGCAACGTTTCTTAGCAAAGGGAATATGGGATTTTAAAAAACATTATAAAAATCAACAATTCATCTTCATTCTCTCAAGTCTAATTATCATGGCCCAAAAGAGACCATTTTAAGTCTGTTGGGGACAGCCTGTCAGTCGCTGATTTCATTAGGTTAGTAAAGGATGTTTATTTTGTTGTTGAATTGCTTAAGGGAAATATAAGACTCTTAAAGCAGGTTCTTTAAACCTACTAATGATCAGATTTTTTAAGTTTGTGACTTTAATATTTCATCACTTCCTAAATCTGTCAGAATTAGGGGCACCTGGGTGGTTCAGTTGCTTAAGCATCTGCCTTGGGCGCAGGTCATGATCCTGTTGTCCCAGATCGAGTCCTGCATTGGGCTCCCTGCTCAGTGGGGAGTCTGCTTCTCCCTCTGCCCCTCACCCTGCTTGTGCTCTCTCTCACTCTCTTGCTCTCTCTCTCTCAAATAAATAAAATGTTTAAAAAAGAAAAAAATCTGTCAGAATTAAATCGAACTTACAAAATGTCAAGGAAGGTTGAATAAAATTTATTAGAGGTTCTATGTGTTCTCATTTTTTTTACTTTTAAGAAAAATATTAAATAGGCAGTTATATTTTTAAAATCTACATTTTTCCAACCTCCCCTTTGATGAGCACCAAGTATGTTAAATAAATAGCCAGAATATAAACATTTACTTATGATGTAATCCTTCTAATGCAATATTTATCCAGGCTATGGAGGATTAGAGAAGCAGAGAATATGTTGGCTTACAAATTTGCAGTTACATTTTCCAATATAGGTCAAAATCTAAAAAGTGTAAGTGTGAAGGAGGGTCACAGGTGCCAGGCAAGGATCTTTAAGAGGCCCTAATATCAGTGTAATTAAAATGCAGATAGATTTTGTCCGCTAAGCAGATGGCAGCCTTTCCCCAAGATGCTATTAGTACAGATGTGAAAGCTAACAGGGTACTAGCATGGGGTTTGAGTACACAAACAATTCAGGGTTGAGTACAAGGGTAGGGGGTGAAGTCTGGTGGTAACAAATAGCATGTACATAAGGTGTCTGAAGAAACCAGTAAAAGGGAGTTCTGGAAACCCACTTCCCATAAAAAGATTTTACCACAGAAGTGACACAATCATTCATAAGCCTCAGATCAGATGCAGCCTACAGCAGGCCTCAACGTGACTCAATGTAGACCAAAGTAATTCACCGTAAGACACTGACATGGCTCAGATCAAATGAGAAATGGGTTTTCTAGCTCTAATACGTGGCAAACTTGGAAGGCAGCAATTTTTTTTAAAGATAATACCTTACCAAACCACTTCAAGACCCAATAACTAACCATAACATAATTAAGAAAGACTGCTCTTAGTTAATAATAGATTCTTTTAAAAATATTTTAGTTACTAAATTAGGGCCATTAAATAGCTGGTGTTATTTACATTTCAAATGTGGAAAGAACAGTTCTTTCAAACCAATTAATGAGCAAATATATTGTCTCTTCTTCACAAGATTCAGTGTTAGCCAAACTTCACTGAATAACTCTTAGATTAGCATGCTAATTAGCCAGAGGCTAGCCATCTATATCAACTCTATCTTTGTTAACATTACCTAAATTTTGTCCACACGCTCTAGTAACAAAAGGAAGAAAATACCCCTCTCATGCCATCATGGTAATCAGAAAATTACCATGTGGCTTAACATAAGACATTGATAGTCTGAGTAGAAGCTACTAGGTGCGTCTGTGGGAGGGCAAGGCTGAGGGCATGCTTACACTTACAGGACGTTGTGAGGAATCATTTGTAATCATGTCACACTCCACAAAGTGCTGAGAGCATCCTTTTTTCACCCTCACAGCATCCAGAGAACTGTTCAGCAATATCAAGTCATAACCCTGATGTTTCATGGCTTAAAGATCATAATTACAGTCCTCCTAAGCACTAAAAGCCATTTCTGCACAAGAAGTAGAAGATTCTCCTACACTAATATGCTACATACTATATACATATTATAGACTTCTTCAGTATCTTCCAAATGTGATACAATATTATTTCCAGAACAGTAACAGATTCACCATATAGCATATCAAAGTAGGACTCATTCTGCCTGGTGAGGTAGTTGGAATGAATTAGGATAGGATATAGGAGGAAGCAGAGTCCAAAGAGAATGTTATCAGTGAACTAACAAAACCCTCATATCAATTTTATACATTTGACTGTTCCAAAGACCAGCCCTGAAGAACAATTCCATAATGTGTTTCAATCTACATTCTAAAGGGATAGGTAATATTTTAGGAAAGAGATAGGTTTTTTGTTTTTGTTTCTTTTAAAGATTTTATTTCTTTATTTGACAGAGAGAGAGAGCACAAGCAGGGGGAGAGGCAGAGGGAGAAGCAGACTCCCCACTGAGCAGGGAGCCCGACATGGGGCTTGATCCCAGGACCCCATGACCTGAGCCGAAGGCGGCCGCTTAACCGACCGAGCCACCCAGTTGCCCCGTGGAAAGAGAAAGGTTTTAATTGTAACTGAAACTAAGTTTCCTGAAATGCTAAAACAGCAGTTATTATAAAAAAGGAAGCAAACAGATTAAAGGAAGGCAAGAACATTGGTTGAAAATATATCTTCACGGTGTACTTCAAGGCAAACCAAGGTCTATTAGGGAATAACTAATGGTTAATATTTCAGGTGCAACATTCTGTCAGCTGTAGTAACAATGACTTGACATGAAAATTGCTTTCATTTTTCTCTCTTACCTAGATTTTTAACTTTAGTACTATTAAACGGAATCCTTTCCTCCCTTCTTGGCTAGTTATTACTGTATCCTACGCATAATGGCCTCTTTAAAAAAAAAAAATACCCTCATCACCATATCATCCCCCATCTTGAAGGGAAGACATCTACTCAGAAAGAGAGAACAAATTACTCATCCCCAACTTTAAATCATGTGAGGCTTCAACACCAGCAGATCACACCTGGACACTGCATATGGCTGGAAAATGGAGAGAGGAAATCTGGTTGGAATGTCATTCCAGGACAGAAGCTAATTCTACGGTTCACATATGAAAAAGACCAGGACCCCAAATGGCACTTTCATGTTGTTCCATTCACTCATTCAATGGCATCATTATCTACCCACCTTCTCACCCAAATCAAAAACTTGAGAGTCATGCCTGCTTCTTCCTTTTTATCCCACAATCAGTCCAAATTCTTGTTGGCTCTTGAATCTATTCACTTCTCCCCAACTAAATGCCTTAGCATTTGCTTAAGCATCTCTTTTCTTTTTTTTTTAATTTTTTATTGTTATGTTAATCACCATACATTACATCATTAGTTTTTGATGTAGTGTTCCATGATTCATTGTTTGTGCATAACACCCAGTGCTCCATGCAGAACATGTCCTCTTTAATATCCATCACGAGGCAACCCACTCCCCCATCCCCCTCCCCTCTAGAACCCTCAGTTTGTTTTTCAGAGTCCATCGTCTCTCATGGTTTGTCTCCCCGTCTGATTTCCCCCCCTTCATTCTTCCTCTCCTGCTATCTTCTTCTTCTTCTTTTTTTCTTAACATATATTGCATTATTTGTTTCAGAGGTACAGATCTGTGATTCAACAACCAATCAAGAAATGGGCAGAAGACATGAACAGCCATTTTTCCCAAGAAGACATCCAAATGACCAACAGACACATGAAAAAGTACTCAACATCGCTCGGCATCAGGGAAATCCAAATCAAAACCTCAATGAGATACCACCTCACACCAGTCAGAATGGCTAAGATTAACAAGTCAGGAAATGACAGATGCTGGTGGGAATGTGGAGAAAGGGGAACCCTCCTACACTGTTGGTGGGAATGCAAGCTGGTGCAGCCACTCTGGAAAACAGTATGGAGGTTCCTCAAAAAGTTGAAAATAGAGCTACCATACAATCCAGCAGTATTGGGTATTTACCCCAAAGATACAAATGTAGGGATCCAAAGGAGTACGTGCACCCTGATGTTTATAACAGCAATGCCCACAATAGCCAAACTGTGGAAAGAGCCAAGATGTCCATCGACAGATGAATGGATAAAGAAGATGTGGTGTGTATATATATATATATAATATATATATATATACATAATATTCCACACACAGTGGAATATTATGCAGCCATCAAAAGGAATGAAATCTTGCCATTTGCAACGACGTGGATGGAACTGGAGGGTGTTATGCTGTGCGAAATAAGTCAATCAGAGAAAGGCATGTATCATATGACCTCACTGATATGAGGAATTCTTAATCTCAGGAAACAAACTGAGGGTTGCTGGAGTGGGGGGGTAGGGATGGGGTGACTGGGTGATAGACATTGGGGAGGGTATGTGCTATGGTGAGCACTGTGAATTTTTTTTTTTTAAAGAGATGGAGGGGACGGGCAGAAGGAGAGGGAGATAGACAATCTTAAGCAGTCTCCATGCCCAGCACAGAGCCCAATGCAGGGCTCAATCTCACAACCTTAAGATCATGACTGAGCCATGCAGGTGCCCTGCTTAAGCATTTCTAATCCAGGTTATTTAACCAAATTTCCTAACTGGTTTCTCTGTCTCTGGTTCTGTGACACACAAAATCATACTCCAAAACACAGCCAGAGTAATTCTCCCTTAAGTGGTTCCTCACTGCCCTTGGGTCAAGTTCTAACTCCATAACATAACGTAAAAGGCTCTTTATGATCAGATTCTGTTTACTCCTCAAGCTTGATCTCTTATCAGTTCATAATCAACAGTGCCAAAGCACTAGGAGTAATTCAATTGGCCATACTATCTTAACACCAAGTTCCACAATTTCTCACTCCTCAGAGTGTAATTCAGTTGTAATCCTCCAGAAAGCATTCTTAGACCTCTCCTGTTTGGCCAGGTAATCCATCCATGTGCTCCAAAATTACCCTGTGCTTATAATTATCATACTATATTGTCCTATTTACTTTTTTCTCTCCCGCCCTCCATCCCTGACTATAATATCCTTAGAAGTAGAAGCAACTTTATTCATATTCATATCATGGTGCCTAGCACAGTATCTGGAACATGTGAAACTCTCAATATTTGCTGAATAAAAGAATACATAAATAAATGTGGAGATGGGATGATAAGCAAATGTGTTTCCTTCAAGAAAAAAAATGTCCACCAAAATATCTCTGAACTATGCTGGGCAACTCTCCAGGTCTGCCAAATAAAAAAATAAAATAAAATGAAATAAAAAATAACAGCTAAGAGTTTGTCAGAAATTCTAAGACACTCCTCGTGAATCCAGGAAAGTTCACTGATCAAGAAGTTATAGATTCATGCTGCCCTTTAGAGCCAACTTGCCCCTGATTGTCTCCCCACCATAACAAATAAGCACCTGTCCATACGGGGAATTTAAGTCAACACCCAATTGGCTCAGTGTCAGCAGATTAGAACCTCTATTGAAAGAAAACGATTTTAATCAAAATCCTGCTTCCTTACATGATTTAATCATTGCACACTGATTAAATAAATGACAGTAATCATAAAGAATGTTTCCATCCATTCTGAGTTCTCCTTAGAAGCTCACAACTGCTCAGATCTCTGATGTGAGATAACATAAGCAATGTCCTAAATTAAATGCAAATATTCTCAACTGGGAAAAAAACTGCAAATAACTTTTTTTCCCCCTAAATTTTCATCTTTAAGGTTGAGCTATTCACATGTTAGCAATGCATCCTGGGAGTGATAAAAAGAAGGTCTTTTAAAAAGCTGCAAATGAAAATTGTAGTCCTGAATCTAAAGTTTGGAATTACTAGGTAACTATGCCCCAAATGTCTAAATTCATAAGTCCTTGGACATAAACACTTGAACGTGAGTTCAATTTAAGCAACCTCTTAACAGACTCACTCTTCCAAGTCCAAGAATGAGAGAAACAATATGAATAGCAGTTTATTTAATTAAAAAGTATAGTATACAGAGATTACTATAAAAAACTTCAGGGGCACCTGGGTGGCTCAGTTGGTTGAGCAACTGCCTTCGGCTCAGGTCATGATCCTGGAGTCCAGGGATCGAGTCCAGCTTTGGGCTCCCTGCTCAGCAGGGAGTCTGCTTCTCCCTCTGACCTCCCCCCATTCTCTCTCTCTCTTTCTCAAATAAATAAATAAAATCTTAAAAAAAAAACTTCAGTGTGCCTTTTCAAAGATTCTCTAAAATATTTTAAGACTACTTTCATCTTTGCCTTGATGACTCAGTAACTTACCTTAAAATACCTTGAGTTATGATGATATAAATCCTTAAGCCTAAAATGCCTTATATTAAAACCCAATGCATTTTAAAACCTAAAGCATAATAAGCAGTATACCTCATTCATAGGAACGTACTTTCCTTCATGTTTGAACTTTTAGGATTTCTGCAAAAGAAAACAATGCCAAGAGATATCCCTGTAGGAATGTTAAGATAATGGCTTCCAGTTTGAAGTACTGCCTGCATAATTAGTCCTAAACATGGACACTGTGACTTTAGGACTTGACATCCACTGAACAATCACTAATAAATAAGAGCTTGTCTCAGTAATTTCTTTATGCCTGACCCACTGGAATAGTACATAACAGATAATAGTTTCCCAATAAATATTTATTGAGGTCAAAATAACCCCATGACTGGTGATCTAGAATTTTAGTTCACATCATAAAAGCACCCTGAAACTGAAGGATACACAAGTATAACTTCAGCATAATATTATAATGAATTGTGCAGACAAATCATCTGTCAGTTTCTGCCTCAAATCAGTGAAATACTGAGGTAGAAGGGAGTAACAAAAGAATTTTGGGTTACATAGCCAAATTTGAAGGGAGAGAAATATCCAGATGCCAAAAATTAAGAAGGAACTCAAAGTCTGATTGGTAGCAGGAAATGGATACAAAAAAATTAGAAATATACTAATACGAATATTAGTATGTTAATACTAATGCAATAGTATATACAAATACTAAGTAGTGTTCTATTCTCACAATGCAACAAACAAACAAACAAAAAAACTTAACTAATAAATGTAAAAGTAAAAAAGAACTTTTCACCTGGAAATTAAAAAGCAAGCATTTAAACAACTAATATTTACAGGTCATGACAAAAGCATTTCTTTGAAGAGAATCCATAGCGTTATTTACATAAATACATATTTTTAAAAAAGAAAGGAAGTGATTTAAACCTTCACCTCAAAAAGCTACAAAGAGATCAACAAAGTAAAACAAAAGCAGAAGGAGGAAATTAATAATAATAATAATAAAACAGAAAAGCAATAGAATAATAAAAAATCTGGTTCCTGGGGTACCTGGGTAGCTCAGTTGGGTAAACATCTGCCTTTGGCTCAGGTCATGATCTCAGGGTCCTGGGATCCAGGGAGCCTGCTCAGTGGGGAGTCTGATTCTCTCCCTCCCTTTGCCCCTCGCCCCCTTGCTCATGCACTCTCTCTCAAATAAGTAAAATCTTTAAAAAAAAATCTGTTTTTTTTTAATTTTAGTTAACATACAGAGCAATATTGGAGTAAAATTCAGTGATTCATTACTAACATACGATACCCATCACAACAAGTGCCCTCTTGAATACCCATCTAGCCCATCCTTGACCCACCTCCCTCCACCAACCCTCAGTTTGTTCTCTATCATTAGGAGTCTCTTATGGTTTGTTTCCCCTCTCCCCTTTTTTCTTTTTCCCCCTTCCCATATGCTCATCTGCATCTTTCTTAAATTCCACATTTGAGTGAAATCATATGGCATTTGTCTTTTTCTGACTGACTTATTTCACTTAGCATAATACACTCTAGCTACATCCATGTCATTGCAAATGGCAAGATCTCATTAGTTTTGATGGCTGGGTAATATTCCATTGTATATATACATACCATATATTTTATTATTATTATTATTTACAGAAAGAGGAGAGGAGCAGAAGGAGAGGGGGAGGGAGAGAGAGAGAGAGAGAGAGAATCTTAAGTAGGCTCCACACGCAGTGTGAGCCTGACAGGGGGCTCGATCTCATAACCCTAAGATCATGACCTGAGCTGAAATCAAGAATCAGATACTTAAATGAATGAGATACCCAAGTGCCCCCCACATCTTCTTTATCCATTCATCAGTCGATGGACATTTGGGCTCACTCCATAGGTTGGCCATTACTGATAATGCTGCTATAAACATCGGGGTGCACGTACCCTTTCAAATCTTTATTTTTGTATCCTTTGGGTAAATACCTAGCAGTGCAATTGTCGGATTGTAGGGTAGTTCTTTTTTTTTTAAGATTTTATTTATTTATTTGACAGAGAGAGACACAGTGAGAGAGGGAACACAAGCAGGGGGAGTGGAAGAGGGAGAAGCAGGCTCCCCGCAGAGCAGAGAGCCCGATGCGGGGGGGCTCGATCCCAGGACTCTGGGATCATGACCTGAGCCGAAGGCAGACGCTTAATGACTGAGCCACTCAGGTGCCCATGTAGGGCAGTTCTATTTTTAACTTTTTGAGGAACATCCAAGCTGTTCTCCAGAGTGGCTGTACCAGTTTGCATTCCCACCAACAGTGCAGGAGGGTTCCCCTTTCTCTGCTTCCTCACCAACACCTGTCATTTCCTGTATTGTTAATTTTAGCCATTCTGACAGGTGTGAGGTGGTAGCTCATCATGGTTTTGATTTGTATTTCCCTGATGATGAGTGATACTGAGGATCTTTTCATGGGTCTGTTAGCCATCTGTATGTCTTCTTTGGAAAAGTGTCTATTCACGTCTTCTGCCTATTTTTTAACTGGATTATTTATTTTTTTGGGTGTTGAGTTTGGTAAGTTCTTTATAAATTTTGGATACTAAACCTTTATCAGCAGATATGTCATTTGCAAATATCTTCTCCTATTCCCCAGGCTGCCTTTTAGTTTTGTTGATTGTTTCTCCTTCGCTGTGCAGAAACTTTTTATCTTGATGAAATCCCAATACTTCATTTCTGCTTTTGTTTCCCTTGCCTGTGGAGATGTGTCTAGTAAGTAGTTGTTACAGCCTGTGTTCTCCTCTAGGATTCTGATGGTTTCCTGTCTCACATTTAGGTCTTTCATCCATTTTGAATTGTAAAAAATCTGGTTCTTTTTAATATTTTTTTTAAGATTTTATTTTATTTATTTGTCAGAGAGAATACAAGCAGGGAAAGCTGCAGCAGAGGGAGGAGGCTCCCTGCTCAGCCAGGACCCCAATGCGGGACTCCACCCCAGGACTCTGGGATTATGACCTGAGCCAAAGGCAGACGCTTAACCGACTGAGCCACCCAGGCATCCCAAGATCTGGTTCTTTTTAACAGACACATGGATCAAAGGAACGCCCAGAAATAAACCCATGCATACACAGCAAGGATATATGGATTCATTTATGACAAAGCAGGCAAGGATATACAACAGGAAAAGGGCAGTCTCTTCAATAAATGGCACTAAAAAAAAAAAAATGGACAGCCACATGCAAAAGAACGAAACTAGACTACTATCTTACACCATATATAAAAATTAACTCAAAATGAATTTAAGACCTGAATATAAGATCTGAAATCACAAAACTCCTAAAAGAAAACATAGTCAGTAAACTTTTTTTTTTAAAGATTTTATTTACTTATTTGACAGAGAGAGACACAGTGAGAGAAGGAACACAAGCAGGGGAAGTGGGAGAGGGAGAAGCAGGCTTCCCGTCTAGCAGGGAGCCCGATGTGGGGCTCGATCCCAGGACCCTGGGATCATGACCTGAGCCAAAGGCAGACACTTAACGACTGAGCCACCCAGGCGCCCCATCAGTAAACTTCTTGACACTGGTCTTGGCAATGATTTTTTGAATCTGACTCCAAAAGCAAAAGGAACAAAAGCAAAAATAAACAAGTGAGACTATATTAAACTAAAAAGTTTCTGCACAGCAAAGGAAATCATCAACAAAATGAAAAGGCAAACTATTGAAGAGGAGAAAATATTTGCAAACCATGTACCCAGCAAGGGTTAAAATTCAAAATATATAAAGAACTCATATACCTCAATAGCAAGGAAACAAGTAATCCAATTAAAAAATAGGTAGAGCATCTGAAGAGACATTTTTTCCAAAGAAGATGTATACATAGATGGCCAACAGGCACATGAAAAGATGTTCAACATCACTAATCATCAGGGAAATGCAAATGCAAACCACTATAAGCTATCACCTCACACCTGTTAGAATAGCTATTATCAAAGGGACAAAAATTAGCAAGTGTTGGCTAGGATGTGGAAAAAAGGGAACCCCTGTACACTGTTGGTGGAATGCAAATTGGTGCAGCCACTGTGGAAAACGAAGGTTCCTCAGAAAATTTAAAAAAAGAAAAAAAACAAACTACCATATGATCCAGCAATTCCACTTCTGGATATTTATTCAAAGAAAATGAAAACATTAATTTGCAAAGATACATACACTCCCATGTTCACTGAAGCATTATTTATAATAGCTAAGATATGGAAATCACTTAAGTGTCCTTTGATAGATGTATGAAAAAAGAAGATGTGTGTGTATATATGTATATATACACACCATAGTATTGTTTAGACATAAAAAAGAAGGAAATCTTGCCTTTTGTGACAAACCTTGACCTTGAAAGCATTATGCTAAATGAAGTAAGTCAGGCAGAGAAAGATAAATACCATATGATCTTATGTTTATGTTGAATCTAGAAAACAAAA
The DNA here is from genome assembly GCF_003265705.2 of Callorhinus ursinus. Taxonomy (NCBI): domain Eukaryota; kingdom Metazoa; phylum Chordata; class Mammalia; order Carnivora; family Otariidae; genus Callorhinus; species Callorhinus ursinus. The sequence continues at coordinate 53,850,720 of NW_027397074.1, forward strand.
CAAAGAATCCAAGAGAAATAAAACTAACCAAAAAAACCAAGCTTACAGATATAGAGAACAGATCAATGGTTGCCAGAGGAGAGGGGATGAAAAATTGAAAAGGGTCAAAGGGACAAATTTACAGCTATAAAATAAATAAGCCATGGGGATATAATGTACAGCATGGTTACTATAGTTAACATATTGCATATTTGAGAGTTGCTCAGTAGATCTTAAAAGCCCTCATCAGAAGAAGAAAAACATTTCTGTAACTATGTATAGTGACAGGTATTAACTAGGCTTATTGTGATGATCATTCCACAGTGTATACAAATATCACATCATTATGTTGTATACCTGAAACTAATATAATGTTATATGTCAATAGTACCTCAATAAAAGAAAAAAAAAATTTAAACTGGTTCTTTGAAACACTCAAAAAAAACAAAAAACAGACAAACTAATAAAAAAGGTGGAGGGAAGAGAAGGGGCACAGGATGAGTAGAAAACCCAAAAACAAAATGATAAGAAATGACAAGGAAGAAATAATCATCAAAAGAGATGACGTAAAAAGAGAAAGGGAGAGATGAACTGAACAATAAGATGAAAGAAAAGTCTACTGTGTACCCAAATTTGAAAACAATGATGAAATAAAATTTCTTTTGGCAAAACTGAGCTTAACAGAGAGAGAATGCCACTGAGAAAATGCACAGAAAAGAGATAAAACCAATTTATCATCTACAGACCATACTTCCTAAGACGTTTCTTAAGTTAAGTTGAGGGATGTCAACTCAAAAGAAAGCCATTGAATAATTTTAACAACAGTAGCAGGATTCAAATAACAAAATCTATTTAAAGTCATATATAACATAATTTTTAATTTAAATGTAATTTCCTTAAATGATAAATTCCAATTCAAAAGAGAAATCCTCTTAGCTGTCTTCATTCCACATTAATAAGATTCCTGCTTCACGAATCTGGAAGAGCAGAAGTCCAAGGGTAAAGCGCCAAAGGGGAGGAGAGCAAAAGTGAAAAGGGGAGAAAAAGAAAGGAGTTGGACAATATTGTTTCCTCCACTGCTAATCCCACTTAGATCAACAATGGAGGCAAAGAAGGGCTTCAGCACCTTGTGCCACTATGATTTTGTGGGAAATGCTTCCAACCTATCTTTTTTTTTTTTTTTAACAAAGAGAGACTATTCCCTGAGAGAGAGCCACTGCTTTTTATCACAATCACAGCTATCAAACAGAAGACACTAGATTTTATTCAAGAAGATGTACAAGATACTGTAACTCTGTGAACTTTGGTTTTAGTACCAGAAAAACACTATATATATGATATTTTGGGGATAATTGTGAACTGGATATTAGATGATATTACAAACTTAACTTTCTTAGGAGTGAAGACATAGTCACAATTCTGTAGAAGAGAATGTTTTTCTTCTCTTTTATAAGTATGAACATTTTAAGTATTTGTCTTCAAATGTGTGATTCCAAATTGCTCTCTTGAAAACTAAAATTAGGTATGGTAACAATAGACATCTCTTAAACTCAAATCAGAAAACATAAGTAACATACAGAAAGGTTTAATTCAAAATACTAATTCTTAAAATTTATGTAAGTGAAAATATGATCTGAACATAATGACACATTTAACCTGCTTTATCTGAGTTTTCACTGAACTTATAGTAAATCACGATGTAGCTTACATAAACGTGTCACTGTAAAGAAATAATTTCTATGACTGTGTAAGCATGCTCTCCCCTTGCTAGAGATATCGGTCACAACTCTTTCTGTGAGGTATAGTAATTGTTCATTTATCCATCTACCTCATTACACCCCGAAGCCTGAACTAAATCTTTCATGGCATCTGGTACAGAATATACAAATATATGAATATATGAAGAAACAACAGCTAAATAAAAGTGGGAGAATTAGCTCACCAATTGATTCTGAATCAAAAGGTATTTTTAACTATTTTCAGAGGTAAATTAGAAGGTAGAAAGTAATCTTACGATATCTTGATGACTTAAATGCTATCATCAAAATCCTCTGGTTTATCCAAGATAAATGCAAAGGTAGAAATAAGAAAGCTACAAATTGCTTGAGGTCAGAAATGGAAGCAGAAAAACATGGAGCATACCAGATGAGAAATTTTGAACTCTCCGGATATCTACAAATGAAAAAGCTTCTAATTTCAATATGGAAATGGGGGTTAAACAATATACATGATCACCTGTTTGGGGAGAGGAGGTAAATATAGTAATATACATAGAAATAAGTATGGGAATAGGAGCATTATGAAGCACAAGATCCGCTCATATTTTTTCCATCTTTTCACTGCCAAGCTGGAGAATATAAAAGCTAACTGCAGTAGCCACTTCATGACCTCTCAGTCATAACAGAACTAATGAAAGTACAATGATCCAATCTTACTCAGAGAAACTTATATGATTTTTAAAAACAGCACCATTGGAACAGCTCTCTCAGAGTACTCTCCCATAAGCTCTTCAAAGTTATTCTGAAAATTGTCAATACAGATGGGGTTCTTTCTTTTCAATTCTGCTGCAGGTTACGAAGAAATATTAAAGAAGCTCCAAGAATTGATATAATTTAGGAAAAATACTTTAAACAATATGAGCGCAATTATGACAGGTTATAATGAAATCTATGGCAGCTAGAAATGGATAGGAGCTCACAGAATGGTAACTAGGAATGCATTTTCAGATTACTCAGTTTTCTCCCGTAGGAAAGTTACTATCCCTTCTTGCTCCTTAGTGGTACAAAAACTATTTCAGGGGCCACAGATTCTAAAAGTATTACAGAGTTTGAAGAACACAAAACATCAGTTAATACGATTTTACAAGCCCCCAAAGCAAGGCTTAGATTTAGTTATATAAATTAGAGGTGTGTTACGTCTTAGAGTAGGTAACAGCTGGACACTGTGCAGAATAAATGTGCATGCCAATGGGTGGGATGTTTGTAATGCTGAAGGGCAAGAGAGAGATGTATAGCTTGGGAAGTGATGTGGATAATTGCTTGTCATTAAACAGCAGAGTAATTGCTTCAGCAAATTCCCATGTAACTATTCCATACGAAACTTCAACATGCCCTTGGACTACTAAACATACATAGTTGTCTCAAATAATCTTGGCAAAAAGACAGTAGTCAATGATACATCACACTGAAAAAGAAGATCATTGTTTTATTATTTAGCCTCTCAAAACACATTAGGGTCTCTAAACATTAATAACAGAAAGACAAAAACCCATTGGTTTTTACAATAATAAGACCTTAGTAAGACCTCAGAATCCACTTTTTTTCTAACCTGCTCAGCCTATGTGTCTGATAAACTCTATGATGTATAAATTCAATTAGTTAAAATATCTTCTCATCATTTGGAAAGCATTCATGTATATTCAAGATTTGAATTTCATAATAAGCAAAACTAAGAAACATTTAAATTGCTACAGGATTTGGGTGTCATCAGTGGATAGAGAAGATTCTGGGTCATCAAAGCAGTAGCAATGGTTTAAATCTCAAAGTCCCAACAGATTCTGGGGCAAAAAAAAGAACAAAAAGAAGAAATAAAACTATACAAACTCATGACTTCAACATAACTAGAAGACATAAACCTCTCAAGTTCAAATTACTCTTAAGTACAAGAGTAAACATTAAACATTAAACATTAAACAACAGTAAACATTAAATCACAGCAAGCTCTCAGTGGTGCTCCTGCCACCAAGCTTCATGGGGACTAAGAGCAATTCAGGAGAAATTACACTGCAAGTAAGAAAAGGGGAGCTAATGACAGGCCTAAATGTGTCTTAAAACCACTGCTAGAAATTGACCCCCTACATGAAAATACTGAAAAGTCAACAGTTAGATAAGAGCACTGACAAGAACAAGGACTTGCAACGGTGTTGGGGCCATGACAAGGCAACCCTAGAAAAGTTTCATGTTGGAGCAAGAAGAGAGTTAAAACAGAAGGAAAGGTTTCCTTGGCAACTTTACATAGAGAGATAGAGAAGCAGGGGGACATTTGGAATCCCAGAAGACATAAGAAAATTTAAAAATCAAGAGCCATGCCATCCAGGAAAGAAACAATACTTCGCTTACAGTGACAGAAAAGGGTGGCTCTTGAACTAGGAATGTCATAACCATCCCAACCCACTGAAAAGAAGTCAACAAAAAGCTACTATCAAAAGAAAATTGAAAGTGAGAATGCAAACAATTCAGTTGATGAAAATTCCACCCCCTCCCTACTAATTGCCAAAACAGATGGAAACTTTAACATAACATTCACAGTTTAATTAAATACCCACAGACCCAGCTTTAGGTAGATGAGACAGAAATTAAAAACTGAGGGAAAAAATGCATGACAAGAATAAAGGAAGAAATAAAACAAGAGTTAACTGAACTCAGAAAAAAATAGGTGAAAAATACAAAATCATACCACAAATGGAAACTAAATTGCAAGATGCTAACAGAAAAATAGATTTGAATGAAAATACAAAAAGGGAGATTGGAAAAACAACAAAAACAACCAAGTGAATAATATGAAATAGAGAATAAAGTAAGAAGGATCAGAGAGAAAGTGACTAAAATGAAAGACAGGCAAAAGAAAATCCAACATAGGTATAAATGGAATTCCTAAAGAAGAGTTTTGTAAAATGGAATTGCATTAATATTTGAAACTCCAATTCAATAAGATTTTCAAAAGGAAAGATCTGAATCTACAGACTGAATGGGCACCAGGGGCAAAGGACCTGCGATGATCAACTCAAGAGATATATCCTAGTAAAATTAGCAGACGTTAAAGATAAAGGAAAAATTCTCAGGGTCTCCAAGCCAAAATTTCAAATAGGGTACAAAAGAAAAAGAATTAGACTGGCAACAGATTTATCAAAAACAAGATATAAAGTAACAAACCACTGGAGCAGCATTTTCATAAAACGCCAGGAAACAAGTACAATCTCAGGACTGACATCCAGCCAAGCCGCCTTTGAGTATCAAAGCTATTGGAAAACATTTTTAAACATGTAATGGCTCAAAAGATTGTGTCCATGAGTCCTTGAAGAATATACTAGAAGATGAACTTAATCCAACTAAGCAGTTATTGGGAAAGTTAAGCAAAAAACTAATAGTGTACATTTATATCTTCACTTGTAGATAAAGACACAAAGACAATTAAGCATGGGAAAATAATATTATGCTAATATGTGATATATTATGATCTGAATGTTCTCACAAAGTATAAGTAATGCTGATAAAACAGTGAAATAAGAAATGAGAGGAAAACATAGTAGAACACACTTGTTGTACAGGCAATAGTAAGTACACTAGTAAACATTACCAAACCAGACATTCAACACGTAAAGGCATTAACAAAGGCACAACTTCAATGCGGCCACTAAAACAAAAATAAAACCTTGCTAGAAAACTCAAAAAAAAAATGAAAAAAAGAAACCTCACATAGAAAAAGAAACGCAGAATATATACCATAGCATGTATAACATTTATAATATGAAATAACATGACAGAATTAAGACCAAACACAGCAGTCTTTTCAATAACTGTGAATGCACTTAACCCATTTTAAGGAAAAGAATTTTTAGTCTGGCTCATAAAGCAGAACCTAACTATGCACTGTATACCAGGTAGATCCTTAAAAGACAATGAGTCAATAAGCCCAAATATAAAGGGATAAGCAAAAATATATCAGGAAAATTGAAACAATAGGTGAATGAATAGTAACACAGATACTAAACAAAATAAAATGCAAAACAAAAACCATTAAAAGTAAAAAAGAGGGGCTCTTTTTAATGTTAAAAGCCAAAAATACAATAAAGATATAATAAATGTAAATATCTATGTAGTAAATAACACAGCATTCCTCTTTGTAAAGCAAAAACTCAGGGGCATGGCTAAGCATCTGACTCTTGATCTCAGCTCAGGTCTTGATCTAAGGGTTGTGAGTTCAAGCCTTGCTGCACTGAGCTCCAAACTGGGCATGGAGCCTACTAAAAAAAACTAAACCAAAACAAACAAACAAAAACAAAAACCTCAGAGACACCAGGAGACAAAGACAAAGCAAAACTATTAATAGGAGTCTTTCACAGATGTACAAGTGATGTACAAGACAGATGAAGTGGACTAAAACTGCAAAGATTCTTTCAACCCTAAACATGTAATTAATAATGTTGATTTCAGCGATGTATATTAAACTTCACATGCTGAGAACAGAAAATAAAGCTTCCTCTCAAATACATTTGGAGCAGCACAGAAATTAATCCTATTTTAGGTCACAAGGAAAATATCAGTAAGTTCTACAAAAGAGCAATATTAGAAAGCAACACTTTCTGATCTCAATGAAATAAAACTATAAATTATTTAAGCAATTTTGTAAGAGGCCCTTCTACGTGGAATTTAAAAAACAAAAACAAAGAACTTTTTTTTAAAGCAACTCGTGGATAAGAAGGTGAATACAAACTGAAATAATAGTATCTTTTGAAAATATTAATGAAATTACAACACATGGAATGTTTTGAAGACACAAATCAGAGAAAAAGTCATAGCCTTCAACATTTCTATCAATGAAATTGAAAGAATAAAAATATATGAATCATCATCGAAGCCAAGTAGTGACAGCTCCAGGCCCTCACACACTTCTCATGCCTTTCCTCTTCTGTCCCAGCTCTCAATCAGTCAGAAAAGGTGCTCCACTTTTCAGGACCCATGTACACCCCGACAGTCCAGGCTAATCTCCCCAGCCAGAGGTTGGTAACCAAATCATGTCTGCCGAGTTCCTCTGCTGTGCAAAATAACATATTCAAAGGTGCTGAAGTTTAGGGTACGGACATCTTTGAGGGGGTTGGGGAGCATTATTCTGCCAACTTCAGTAAAATATACATTCCCTTTTATCCAGCAATTACACACATAAACACAACTCGCACAACATAAACCTGAGATGAGAGAGAAAAATTCACAGATATATACATATATATATATAAATAAATTAAAATCCCAGCTCACAAGGGTGTTCAAAATAAAAACTAACTTGTATAACATGGTGCTTCAGACCTGCATGACTCAAGAAAGACAGTACCCAGGTACGCCGCAAGTTCTCTCTGCTTCTTTTCAACTTGGTCCGGACACTGCACAAGAGCTCCCGGGAATGGAGCTCCCTGCAGATACACAGCACCCACTGCCCCAGCGTCTGAGGTCCCAAGACGACAAAATGTACCTTCTTTATTCATCTTTCATTTTTACTGTATTTATGCCATGTCATGTCACTTTTATTTATTCCATTTCCCTCCCTTTTTCTATCATGTCTTACAACACAGGACAGAAAGAAAAGGTAGGTCAATTTTAGGTAAGATTGGTCAGGTAAAAACAAAAACCAAAATTTTGAGAGAACCCTCTTCCTTCTCCAGTCACATCACTCTTGCATTATTAATCAACCTGTTGAGAGCTCTGACAAGCAGCTTTCCTTGGCCTTTGACCCTGAGACAAGAACAAGTTACAAGCCAGGTTCCATGAGCTCAGAAGAGATTCACACTTCCTGATGCTCTTCCAGAATCTAGCTTAACATGGGCACAGGTCGCCGGGGAGACAGGAATAAGAGCTCTGACAGAAGAGATACAAACCAGAGCTTTATCTTAGCCTCCTTCACCCTTTCCTCTTAATGGATAACTAAGATATTTAAAACTACATTTGATGAAATGATGCCTATCTTTATGTAAGATCAATCAGGATAATATCAAGTGTCTACACTATAAGCCTAAAGAGTTCTAAAAACTCAACTATAGAACATGAAAGGTAGAATATCTACAGAGTGGAAATATAACAAAGCCAAATGGCAAATGGATGAGAAGAAAACATTTATAGCACATGTAACAGATGAAAGATTAGTATTTATTACATAGAAAAAAATAAGGATAAGTAGAAGTTATCAACATTCAATTAAAAGAAGAACTAAAAATAAACATAAGAAATTGGAGAGATGTCCAGCATCACTAATAAATTAAGAAATGCAAATAAAATTTTTAAAAATTCCCATGGGAAGAAATTACAAATTTAATAGCTTCATAACATCCAGTGTTAGTGAGAGTATGGAGAAACTGTCTTATAATATTGGTGGGAATTTAAAATGGTACAACTTTATTGGAGAACAACATTGCCAGCACCTACCAAAATTTAAAATTTGCATACCATATTATTTCCATCTCTAATCATCTATTCTGGAGATACATAATTACAAAGAGACACAATTTTAACTGTGATTTTTTTTTAAAAAGGTGTGTAATGATATGAAAAATTTACACAGGAATAAAGGTCTGGAATGATACTGTGGATGGCTACAAAGAGTAAAGAGGTACTTACACTTTTTAACTCCCTATGGTCTTACCTAATTTTGAATTTTTCTGTCAAGAGTGCTTTCATGTATACTTATATAATCTCATCTTAAAGAGTTCTTTTTAAACCAAATAGGAGATTTAAAAAATTGAAGATAGTATGGGTTTAAGATGTTGTAGATACTTTTAGTCATGATGGCACTTCTCAATCTATCCTTTAGTCTCAACAATATTTTTATGCTTTTCTATTATCTATTTTTGATTTTGGTACAGATTCCTCAAACATATCTTCCAGTGCAAAAATTCTACCAGTTTATTTTCTAGAGTTTATCCTACCTATAGTTATGTTTTACTGTCAGTGATAATGTTTTTCAATTCTACGATTTGTTTTTTTTTTTAAGATTTTATTTATTTATTTGAGAAAGAGAGAGAGTGACCCAAGCCAAAGGCAGACACTTAACTGACTGAGCCATCCGGGTGCCCCTCAATTCTACAGTTTCTGATTAGTTCTTTTTTACATTCATACATTCATATTTGGTTCTGCCTGTTTTGTTGTTACAAAAATCTTTTCTTGCTCTAATTCAGTGAAAGTAATTTCTTCACTTATCTCCATGAAAAAAATCAAACACACTTATTTCGAAGTTTTTATCAGACCCTTCCATTAAACTAATTTTATGTAAAAAGCAAATCTGTGTTCACATTATTAATTAATCAGGTTGTCTTTCTCAAAAGCATATTTTATGTTGTTTATGTCATTTACAGTGGGTGAGGTAAAGTGGCCCAACAGAAACTAGCCCCGATGAGGTAGACCAAATAAATGAGAATGGTAACAAAAAGAGATTAGCATTGCATCAGACATATTTAATCTTAGTTATTCAAATCTTGTTTCAACTCCATCTTTAAATTTAAAGTTATTTAAAAGCAAGCCTGCATTGTTATTAATTAAATTTGAATATTCAGCCTTCAGAAATTCTGCAGTACTTTCTTGGCTCAGTATCATTTTTATTTTAGGATTAAAATTCTAACTAATGCAACAAGTATCAACAGCTATCAGTTAAATGGAAATGTCATAGGTTTTTTTAAAGCAAGGAATCATAAAAAGTACTACATTATATTAAAAAGTTTACTTTAACTTAGAAATATAAATAAACCCTGAATTGCCAGTCTTTTGAAGTTATTTGAAGATACAAAACAATTATTTAGGAATAGCCAACACCAGTAATTAGTGTAATCATCCCTTACCAATTGATTTTTTTCTATCTCCCATGGCTCCTAGCACATGCTTTGTAATCAAAGTATTAAATAAATTTTTTGGATGGATAGGCAGATCAACAGACAGATAAATGGGAATGAATCAACCATTCAGCTCGAAGAACCAGGTCTGACCTCAAATGAGTCAAACCTAGAGTGTCTTAGTTACCCCAAGTGCCATACATCTAGGGGCGGATTTTCATTCTTTTTTAACAACATCAGCAAGAGTAGAAGCAGCAACAACACCAACAAACTTTCACTACAAACCTGCTGTGTGAAGGACTCTTTAAGTTTCATCAGACACACAAAAAAATTAAAAAGACTGCCTCTACACATAATCCAGTTGTAGTCTTAAAACACACACAGCAGGACATATTACAATTTGAGGCAATTATGCTAGGTGGCAAGAAGGTGAGACAAAGAAAGAAGACAGGAAGCACAGCCCAAGCATTCGTGGAGGCGAGGCCTCAGCTACGGTGGAGAAGAGAAGGTTATGCAGTCCACTGCACCGTGGCAGAGATGCTGGCCCATGGGCAACAATGAGGTCCTTGTAGAAGAGAGAGCGTGGAGGAAAGGTTGGCAGAAGTTGTGCATGATCAAAGAAAATACACAAACTGTGGAGGGAAACAAATGTTATTTCTTTCTTCTTAGCACACCCTTGTTTTACTATGACTGTAAATATTTTAGATAAAAATCAAAGACTATAGGTCAACCGTCCACCCCATCCTTGTCATTCTAGCTACAGCAAACAGCCATAAAAAGGGACTAGGTGTTCTGAGCAATCAACAATTTTGGTAAAAACAGTTAACAGAACAGGAATCAAACAATCAGAATATAATAACTAAACTTCATGGTAAAACTTGACTAACATAACATCAAATGTCTTTGATAACTTAGAAGCCATTTAAGACCTTATAGCACCCGTGAAGGAAAAAAAAATTGCTCATATTTATTGAGCACCACTGTATGCCAAGTACTGTAGTGTATGCTTCTGGTTATCACTTCACTTAGTATTTACTACATAAGCTTGTGAAGTATTATTACTCTTTTTTTATGGATAAAAAAAATCCAGGTGTCTAATATTCCTTATTCATGAGAGAACTAGCAATAGGTCTGATTCCACAGTCTTGTCCCTTCATCATAATATTGTTATGTGTGTGTGTTTTAAAAAATATTTATAGTTGGCAACAAGGTTTCCTAAAAACAAATCAGTCAATATGATTATTTACCTTGAATCTCAAAAATATTGTTCCAGAAGTCACTGACTACCTCTCTTTTTTTTTTGTAATCACAGTACACTACAGGTGAGTTCCTCTGGATTTTATTTGTATAAACGATTCTTCCTTCAAACTAAATTACTTTAAAAACACTTACCACAAAGGAAATTGCTAACAAAATCATTATCTACCTCAGTACAAACTAATGTTATTATCTCCAGGAAACAGAAGCAACTGAATTATATAATAGAAATATTAGTTTAAAAGGTCACTGGATGTCAGAATGTATCATTTTACAGAAGTCTCAGGAGACACCATTCATCAGAAATTATAATGCCTAGAACACCAAGTTCAATGCCATGATTTAGCAAATCTTTCTCTTCCTTGGTTCATTTAGCACCAGTTATGAAGCTCTGGAAAGGGGAGGATAGTTATTTTCTCCCAAAATATTTCCTTCCGCTTTCAAGGAAGAAGAAAGGAAACCAGAGAGGCCTATCTAAGCAATGCTTTATTAACAATACATCTAATACCCTACATTAATATCATCTAAAAATTAGCTTAGGCCCACACCCCATTAACAAATAAGGAAACTAAGAATCACTGAAGTAAAAGGTTTACCCAAAGGTACAGAAATACTGATTAAAAGAACCAAAAGTCAATCAAGAGTAATAATCAAATTATACACTGCTCTCAGCTAGATTAAAGTAAAACTGACCATGAAATAAACAAAGAAATGAATTGATGTTTTCATCCCCCAATCTCATTTACAAACTTCAATTCAAGTTTTTCTTCTGGACCTGCTCTTGCATTAGTAAACGAATTTGGTGAAAATTCAGCAATTAACCTCTGCAATACATCAAAACACTTTCCAAACACTGTACTCAAGGTAGTACCTGAGGCTGAAATAGCCTTCTGAAACCATATTAAATAAGATGCCTATGATTTAAAACACATGGTGAAACCTGCATATACCCCCTAAATACTAATTTGGGATTATAAGGCAATTACTATTGCCAAAGAGATATCTAAATTCTGTAGACACAGTCCATTGTCTATAACATGTTATACATAACCAAGAAACCTTAGTATAGGAGAGGAAAAGAAAGAAAAAATTTTGGGATGTCAAATGAACTAAACTCTCCAAATTTTTTCTTGATTTTGAGTCTATGAGCCACTCACTTTTTATAGTGTACACAGAACAAGAAAAATCATCACTACTGGACATCAAGTACATCTTTAGTAATTTAATATGTTCCCTGAACATTCAGTTTTTAAAGTTCTGTTACAGAGATATCTTTGTACTTCAAGATGACTGCTGCAGGACAATATACTTACCCACTCCACTTTCTCCCATATGAAACGGAAAAGTTAGGACAAAAAGAGAAGTACAAAATACATCACTCTAGTTGTTTTTAAAAATAAATTAATTATAGGGCGCCTGGGTGGCTCAGTCAGTTAAGCATCTGCCTTCAGCTCAGGTCATAATCCTGGAGTCCCAGTATCGAGTCTTGCATCAGACTCCCTGCTCATTGGGGAGTCTGCTTCTCTCTCTACCCTTCACCCCACTCTCACTCTCTCTCTCACAAATAAATAAATAAAATCTTTTAAATAATTAATTAATTATATACATTTAGATTTCTCAAAATTTAAAACTGTGCATGGTTTCAGCCATATGACCCCTTTTATCATCAAAACACACCCCTGGTGTTTACCATATTCTAAAATATAAATATAATACAAACACTTTAGTAAAACCTTTAGATTCATCTCCTAGAGCTGAACATATACATACCCTATCTCCCTGCAATTCCACTCCTAGGTCGATATCCAAGAGAAATTCATACATGTACAGGAAAATTTAAAGAGTATCTGTAGCAGCAAAACAAAGACAAAAACAAAACAAAAAAACTAACAACCTAAATGTCTCTTGACAGCAGAATGAACTATAAATTGTGGAATCATCTTACTTCAGAGCAATAAAACCGAACTTCTGCTACACACACACAGATGAACCTCGTCTACAGAATGTTGAGTGAAAGAAATCAGACAGCAAGAGTATATGCTATATAATTCAACTTACATACACTTCAGGAAACAAGCAGAACAAATCCATGGAAATAAAAATCATCCAGGTGAGGCAGCGACACAGAGGGAGCATGAGGGAGATAGAGTCCTTAAATATGTATTACATTTGTTCTCAGATTACATCCTGGGGTAATGATTTCATCCCAGCAATAGTAACCAGAATTATCAGAATCTAGGAAGGACTTTTCCACTAACTAGCCATGTGATCTTTAACATAATTTAACGTTTCAGTGGCAAGTCTAATAGCCAATAAATCTCACTGAGATCGTGAAGATTTTTTAAGAAGACTTTAAATCATTTTTATTCATTTAACAAATATCCATTCTGAGCCTACTATGTATAAAACACTGTTCTAGGGGTGCCTGGGTGGCTCAGTCATTAGGCATCTGCCTTCGGCTTAGGTTATGATCTCAGGGTCCTGGGATCGACCCCCATATCGGGCTCCCTGCTCAGCAGGAAGCCTGCTTCTCCTTCTCCCACTACCCCTGCTATGTTCCCTCTCTCGCTGTGTCTCTCTCTGTCAAATAAATAAATAAAATCTTTAAAAAAAAAAATGTTCTAGGCACCTGTCACTTATATTCTGATGGAGAGAAATATGCACCAAACACAATAAATGAATGAATCATAATATAAACTGCAATCAGAGTTTGGAAAAAAATATGTAAGTACACAACAAATGAGACTTTCAATCCAGTTTGAACACTTCTGAGCACATATAAACACAGAAGGGAAACTAGCTTTAAGTAACTATTTCATTATACTCTGAAGTAAATCCTTTCCCAGGGTTAACACTCCAGCATAAATCTTCATGAATAAGTCTTGATAACATATGAAATATTAAAACATATCCTTGAAACCACAGAGGATAGAGCTGGAACCAAAAAGGCAGATTTTTCAAAGAAAGAGATTAGTTCAGTATTTCAGAAAGAAATTCAAATAATCAAAACATTTAAAAAGACAGGGTGAAAGAGAAACTTGATACTGGATTGTAGAGAAATAAACTGTGTTCAGGAAGGAGGTTAGATTTGACCTACAAGACCCTTCTGGGATTTAATTTTAAGAACAGGAATTAGCAATTAGGAGTTTTGAAAATATGTTCAAATATTGTTTGCTTTTAAAATATTTACTGCACATATACACTAATAAAATGAACAAATGTCATATACAATCTTACATTCATGATAAGTTGATATTAAAATTACTCAGTATTATCTTGTAGAGCTCAAAAATGCTGTCATAATTACACATAAGTGTAATTACAACAGCAATAAAATTTTATAGCCTTCTTCTACTTTTTCCTTTTGAGCATGATGTCTAAAAGCATTTTAAATATGTTAATTTTTACTGTAATTCTAGATAGGTTAATAAGACCGTATCAGCAGACATACCTTTTTTAATAGAAAAAGACATACAAATCTCTAAAAAGTTACAGGGTTTGTTTTCAATTTGTTTTAATATCCTTCTAGCATAAAAGATGCGCAAAAAATGAGCCAACTTTCAAAAAAACTTTTGTATATACTAAAATCAGATTGCTTAAACATTCAAATAACAGAATCAATCAGCAGTGAGGCCCTGCTTATACCATACCATAATGGTGTTAAATCATCTTTCATAGTTTGAACACAACCAAACTGAAAATCCTTGTAACTGCCTGTTATATATACGAGACATTTGTAGAACACTATCAAGTATTTATTGAGTGGTTGTACCCCCCTTCTAACCCATTTTCCATACTACAGTTACAATGGCCTTTCTAAAATGATGACTGTATCAAGCCATGCCCCTTCTTAAGATGGCTTCCCTTCTATCACAGGATCACACCAAAGTTCCTTAAAATAACTTTTCAGGTAGCATGCCCTGCTTACCTATGCAGCCTTATTTCTCCCCACTCCATCTGAATTTAATTTTTCAAACACATGGCTCCAATTTCAGGTTCTCTGAGCTTCGTGGATTCCTGGCTTGAAATATGAGCTGTCGCTCAGAATATGATTTTCTGATCTTTCTTCCTAACTTCTCCTCAACTTTCAATGCTCAGCTAAGACAAGACATGACTGTCACTGAAAAGATTTTACTGGCTTTCTTCATACCCAGTACTTCTTCTCTACCGCAGTCTCCTACTGGGCTATATTGCTTAATGGTCTACCTTCCCCACTGTCAGCAAGACAGGGACCATTTCCCTTTGTTGCTACTCTGTACCCAGTAATACTTAAAGAATTCACTATCTCTTGGATAAATGAGTGAATGATATGAATGTCAGCCCTCAATATAAGTGATGTAAATGCTGGGTCCTTGGGACTCAACACAAAATAAGAATGTATTTCCCACACAAATAATTTCATAGTATAGGTGTTTGCCTAAAATGAAAACATAGAATAGAGAAAGAAGTGACCTTGGGGAAATTGCTTAACCTCTTCAAGTTTTATCTTCCTCTTCTATTAATTGGGGTACTTCACCATCTCATTACATAGGGCAAACATCCACTCATTGATCAAACCAGAAAACCAGTCACCACTCTTGTTTCCTCTTTCTCCCTCTACTACTATATCCAGTCCAACCATAACGTCTGTATATGTACCTCCAAAGCCGTATTTCAATCCATCCACTTCTCTCCATTTTTTTTATCCCCACAGTAATCCAGTGTCTCTCCTGGATTTGTAAGTATATTGTTTCTATTCTTACCTCATCCAATTTATTTATCATAGTCAGAGAATCTTTATCAAACTATAAATTGAACATCACTCTTCTTAAGATCTCCCTCAAAGACTTCCTCTGCTCTATTAAATGATATGGCCCTTAACAGCCTCTACAAATTCATCTCATCCAACTTTGCCTGAACAAAGCTCCAGCCACACCGGCCTCCTTCCAGATCTTGCAACATGCCAAAGTTTTTCCTGCCTCAGAGTCTTGGCACATGCTTTTCACTCTGCCTCGCACACTCTTCGCCTCATTTTTTTTGTAGGGCTGATTCCTTCCTTCAGTTTCAGTGTTATATTTCTTTTTTTAAAAAAGATTTTATTTATTTATTTGACAGAGAGAGAGTGAGAGAGCACACAAGCAGGGGGAGCGGCAGGCAGAGTGCAAGAGAGAAGCAGGCTCCCCGCTGAGCAGGGAGCCCAATGTGGGCTCCCAGGATGCTGCGATCATGACCTGAGCCAAAGGCAGCCACTTAACCAACTGAGCCACCCAGGTGCCCCCTCAGTGTTATATTTCTTAAGGACTTTCCCTCCTGTCCACCATATCTAAACTGTTGCCTCAGCTCACATTCCTATTATTCTCTATCACCACACACAGATCTTTCCTTCCTTCTCTACCTTCAGGCGTATTCCCAATGTGTAGAGCCATGCCTGGTTACACAGCAAACAGACTAAATTTCTTTCTGGAAGGCAGAAGAAAAAAAGGGAAACTGTACATAGGCAGAACATGTGCAGTCTATTTTGATGTGAACACAGGTTTCCTATTTTCTCTAAATTTCACCTTCAACAGTCTAACATCCACCAGTAGACTTGGATAAATGCCTCCTATTTCAAAGTCTACTGTTACTACACACATTATCTAAAATAAGGCATAGGATGATATAATTGAGTTAATAAAGGTAGATAGCTGTTACCTTAGGAAAAATGAGTAGGATCATGGAGAAACAGAAAATAAAATGTTTCAGAGAGTAAGTCCAGGAAGTTCTAAAAATGAAGCGCCACCTAAGAGTGGCAGCATCAGAAAGAAGCCACATGATAAGGTTTTGGGTGACAAAATGAAGCAAAACAACATATGAGTCCCAGAAACCCAGGACTATGAATATGAATAAAACTGATGGAGACAGAAGTGGTAGCAAAGATAAATCCTGATTATTCCACAGTTCATGTTTTCTCCTAGAATCTTCCTTGCACAGAAATACTTAGTATGAAAGTTAGAAATTTCATATAGGATCTCATAGAATGTAATCCAAATTTTATGAGTCAATCAATTCCTTTATAACTCCTAGACAAGTCTAATATCGCTGAATGTATAATATTACTAATTTGAGGTCAGGTGAAAATGTCAAGTAGATGTAGCTTAGAGCAAACTGTCTTAGTTGTGCTTCATGAGAACTCATTGCACTCAGATTCATTTTATGTTGGTCACTTGAAGCACAATTTGCTACCCACCACTCTGCCATGAGCAGCTGTTTGTAATAATCCCCACGTTGCAGACAACATTAGACTGTCTCCTGGGGTTTATAGGACGTTGATTCCTAAAGGCCAGATTTAACACTTTGGGGAAATATAAAAGACATCAAACAACTACAGAAGGAGAAATAAGGCATGGTTTTTGATTATTTGAGGACTGCAACTTACTATAGGAATTGGTTACCACAGAAACTATGATCTGTAAATGGCCTAGGTAGAATAGGCTAGAAAATATGTTGTACATAAACAGAGTCGACTCATCGAACATCAGGGATGGGTGGCACTAGGAAACGAACCAGAAGGAATTCTGAATCTCTAGTCAAAGCACAGATGTACCATTTGATAACTGTGGCCTCCATTGGAATGCCTGCTACACTGGGCAGGTCATTTTAAGGCAATTCAGTTATAGAATTTTTTATACTGAGTAAAAAATCTACCTCAACTCTTGAATTTCTGCCCATTAGGTTATGGCCCCTGGAACCAACAGAATAAATCAAATTAATCTTCCATATCCCCACAAATATTGGGAAACGACTATTACAATACCCTCATGCCTCATTTTCTTTGTCTTTGGACTATACCACGGTAGGTCATTCAATTGTAATGTTTATTGTAAAACACAGTGTTGAGTCACTTCAATTACCAAACCACTGTCTTCCAAATTTGTTGCAATTGCTCTAGTTCAAGAATCAAAGCCAAATGTAAGAACCTACCAATAAGAACCAATAATTGTACTAAGTGCTTTGCATGTCTCAGGTCACTAAATCCTAATAAGGATGGAATTACAATCACCATCAGATAATGAAGACTCTGAGGATTACAGAAATAGAGGAAGGTCAGGAGCTGAACCCAGGTCTGACTCCAAAGCCTAACCCCTGTCCTGGACTACTTCAGGGCAGAATAGGAAATGGGGAAGAGAAGCTTCTGAACATCTGTTAAACCCTGATTCTGTTATTTAATATATAAACTGACCCACATGTTCGAGCCAGCGACGTGATCAACGTACCAACTACATTTTTCTCCAAGTAACTGAAAAAAAGGGCTAAACAAGGCAAGGCTGCAGATGGAGCTTTCCAAATGCTCCAGAACGGAGTCTGAACTTACCACAGAGTTACGAAGGCCGTTAGTATTTTAAGTGTTAGAATTATACGTTTCCTAAAGTCATTTTAAAAGATTGCTCTGAAAGTAGATAGGGATAGATAAAACGAAAGCCACAGGAGGGGCTGAGAGCAGTAAGAAAGCTCTCACCATAGTTCAAGTGAACTCTGGACAAGAGTCTGAACTCCATCAGTGGTGTGGCGATGGGACAAAGTACGCGGATTCAAGAGATTTAAAAGCAGCGGTGACAGTACTGGGTGACGGCTTCGATTATAAACTGCGGTACTGCTGTTGCCAACTGTGGGCTCCTGTCTGACGCCGGCCGGGGTTTGAATTACAGCTCCACCACTTCAGTTTGTCCGACTGATGCTGTACTTCAGTGTCGGCCATGGTAAAATGGGCTCAAGAGTACCGAACTCAAGGAGATGCTGGTGACTCGAACTGATGACAGATGCGGAGCATTCAGAAAAGTCCCCATCACATCAGAAATGCTCACTGACTATTTAATGGTGACGATGATGAAGAAGGAAGAAGGGGAAAGGAAGGAGAGAAGGGAATGGAGGGTGGTTCCAAGGTCTCCACTCAGTGACTAGGTGAATTCAGAGAGGGAACACCGGCAGAAGGGCAGGCTCGAGAAGGTAGACCATGAGTTCAGATGGAAAAGGAGATGTCTGAGGTTATCCAGGCAGCAATGAGTTGAAGAGTAGAAAGTAAAGGACAGCGTGAAGTAATCCTCCTAGTAGAAGTAGAAAGCATGGAAGAGCCAGGGGAGGAAAGTGGCTTATTTTGATGGATGACACAAGCATTTAGGGTTTGAAAGAGAAGTGCCTGGCAACAGGGAAGGACTGAAGGTATCAGTGAATAAGGGGTTAAGAGGGTGGGATGGTTTCAGAGCAGTTGGAGGGAAATGGGCCCAGAGCACCTGGACAAGCCTCAACTAGGAGCAAAAGATCCTCCTTCTATAAAAGCAGGAAAGAGGTAAAAGCAAAAGCATGGATAGGTTTATGGCAGGAAAGTGAGGGAGTTTCTCTATACTGTTCATATTTCCTAATAACCTGAGATCCCAAGGAGTTGAGGGAGGCTGGGGAGCGAAAAGGTGCACTGGAGTATGGAGTCAAAGTTCGGGGTACTAAAATGAGGGTGAGCACGACAAAGGAAAAGCATCCCTGCCTTTCAGGGCCCAGTTGTCCCCTGTGGCATTTCCCCTAACTCTTCTCTCATAAATTCAACTTTTATCTCTCCCACAACATTTGGTTAAAAGTTCTATTAAAGCATTTATTATGATAAAATATCTGTATGTTTATCTTCCCCACTAGATCAGGTTCAGTTCAATGACAAATTTTTCTAAAACACGGGAGATGGTTCGTGCTTTCTCAGAAGCAGCAAACCAGTTACCAAGTCATCTGACTGGACTCCACTCCCATCCACTTCCTCATTTTAGTGTGTTGGAAACTAAACAATGTCATTTTAAATCTAAGTAAAAGAGAGAAAATATACAAAAATTTTCCTAATAGCAAACAGTGATTAGGGATCTGCCCTATGAATAAGGTCTTTGTGTCCATAGTTTTTTTTTTTATTACTATTATGTCCAAATGGCATTATTAGTCTCATTAATAGAACCAGAATTGTGAATTTCTTTAGAAACTCTTAAGATAGCCTAAAACTATGCGACATAGGCCCTCAATGTTCTTGGAGAAAATGAACCTTTGCCATTACTTACAAGCTGACTCTGCCACCCAAAAGCTTGGATATCTGAAAGCAAGGAATATTTCTTCTTCTGTCCTTATGTGTACATATCATATACGCCTAATGATCTTCCTAGAATAATTTTAAACTAGCAAAGAAATCTTTTCTTCATCAAAAATCCTTTCATTTTCTTCCCAAGGAGACTCAGTTCTGTGTGTACTAGTTAATACTTTATAAGCTTCGGCTTGCATGCAGAAGAACACAGAGGCTCTTTTATTTCTAGATATAGTTTTCCTGCAATTTTAGTAGTGTGCCATAAGGAAAAGAATGATTTTTGAGCTACAATCACATATCAAAACAGAGGAGCCTCCCAGAGTCCTAATTACCAGGATCAGAACATAGAATTATTATCTCAATTCTATTTTTCTCTAAAATTTGGGGGGGAAAGTCTAAGATTAATCATTAATATTAATAGCAATAAATTATTTGACAAATACGAATGAGCACCTATGTTGGGTAGCTGCTACATTAGGTATAGAAATGGTAAGGAAACTGCAGGAAACATTATTCCTTCTCTCCAGGAATTATATAGGCAAGTGAGATAGAACATACCTGAAAAAACAAAATAGCTTAAAGAGTTCTGAGCAAGAATTCAACAAATGCAGCTACTTAATTTACAACAGGTATATTTTTAAATTTCAAGTGTTAAAAATCAGCTTTTCTCTCGAAACTTTAGTAAAGCAAATGATTTGTCTTGGCTTTCAGAGAGCCCTCAGAGCCCTAACTGTGGAGGTGTTAAAACACTAACAGATAAACCTCTACAGCAGGCTTTAACTAAGAATGTCGGCAGAAGGGTAGCAGTGTGGTACCAGGGTGAGAAGAAGTAGAGCGGGATCCCTGGCTTAGGGGAAGAACAGGAATAGCCACTAAGGGCAAGAGAAGGAGTGTCAGGCCAGGAAAAGACAGGGTCTTTTCCAGGCAGGATCAGACACTCCACTCTCCCAATCCAGCCCTCTGGTCACATCCCACAGAGGCCCTCTCCCTGTCCAAATCAAAATAAATGCCCCTTGTTCTCTGATGCAAAAGTCTCTGCACTCTCCCCCTTCCAATAGGATGGATTCACATCTATTCCATGTGAACCCATTAGGTTCTTTATTCAAAGATGTTCCCTTCATAAGAGGAATCCTGATGCCAATTATTAAAATAATAAAATATATTTCATATCATTAAATTTGCATATTTAGTTATATTGCAGGACTTATCACTATTTTGTAATTATTAATGCAATACAGTATTATAAATTATTAGGCAATGAACACCTTGAGGGCAGAGTCTTCTTCTTATCCCCAGAGCCTAGAGCAGTAAGTGGTAGGTGCTCAATACATTACAATGGGACAATATTACTCCCACCAACAGGAGGATCTAGGTGTTTACTAATTATCTGAATCTTATTCTCTGTAAGTACTCATACCCACAATGTCAGATTTTATCCGAAGCGGCTGATTAGGCGAATTTTAGCTTTAGCTCACCACAGAACAACTTTTTTACTCCCTTTCTATGGAATATTTAATAGTAAATGAAAAGAGAATTTCACACCTTTCCAAAAATAATCCAAAACATGTAATAGTTTAGTTTATTCACAGTCACCATGAGGATTTTCACCTCTTATAACTTCAATCTATTTTTAATTTTATTAAATTAATTTCTTCAGAGTTTCTGTTTACTTAGAGCAGAATGATAAACACTGTGTTGGGGACAAAGAGTTAGGTGAAAACCTGACTGTGCATTTTCAATCATTATATTTAATATTATTAAGTTAGACAGCCAGCTGATATGTAGTAAGAGATTAACATACCACACAAATTGATAAGGAAATCATAATGTTAAAATTTGTAAAAACAGTCTGGTATTGATTTTGATGAAAAACTAAAAAGCTTACTTAAAACATTTTTTGCTCAATTCACTCTTGAATGTACACTGGCAGAAAAGATGGTATGTTGTATTCTACACCAACCCATTAAATCAAAATGAATGGGGGAGACATCTTTTTTTTCTTATACTGCACTGTAGATAATTCCCAATTCAAGATTACCAGCAACAGGAGCAATTCATCACCAAGATTGTTTTGTCATTAAGTTCTGCTTCCATTCCTGGCCATAAATAAGTAAGTAAGTAAGTAAGTAAGTAAGTAAGTAAGTAAGTAAGTAAATAAATAAATAAATAAATAAATAAATAAAGTAAAATAAAAGTATTCCTTCTGACATATGCAAATTCCAAATGGTTGCTAAAGATAAAAATTGCTAAATGAGTGGCTATCGTAACATGAGACTGCAAAAAGGAAGTCATCTACTCACTGTTCTTTCACATTATCTAATTATTTCATTGTTATGTTAAATTTCAAACCATGCTTTTGAAATGAGTAAATGCAGGCAGGTTGTCCACCTCAATTTCATCCATGTTGTACCACACAGCCAATGAATATCACTTTCGATTTTTTTTGACCTGTGTGTTTCAAAACAGCTGCTACAAGTATCTCAATATATTTTATTTGATTTATTAATATAAAAATGAATCCGATTAGGCTGCAATTCCTCAGAGAAATGATGTTCACTTACTTAAACATGTCACCTACCTGGGAATATTGCCTTTTCCTGGTGTCTTTGTTTTAAAGTAGAATTTTATACCAGTCTGTTTCTCATTAAGACAACAAATGTATTCATAATACCAAGACTTATGAGTAAAATGTATAAATGCAGTCACTCAGCTACATGTTTGGAATCAAGCGCACATACACCTGGGGCATAAAAGAGCCTATGTGAAGGGTGATGTTTGGTAGGCTATGGGAGAAGTGAAAAAAAAAAAAAAAACATATACATAGTACAGAGGTGACAAAATTCTAGACATGCCAGTTAGTGGAAATGCACAGTGAAGAATTAAGAATATATGACATAGGGAAACATAATACTTGATGATCGATCACCGGCTCAAAAAACGCTAGGCAAACACAGCCTCATACATCTGTGTCTATAAATCTGTATCTATAAATGTATTCATTTTCTCAAAGGAAAGAAAATTAATAATCTCAACTTTTTTCTAATTTTGAATGGGTTTCAAAAGCTGGAGTAAGTAGAAAAGAAAACTATGGGCTATTTCCATATAGATGTCCCTGATGATATCTGAAACATAAATATCTAACATTCATCTATCCAACAAGTATAAGCGCTTAGTAGGAACAGCATATTAGAGTGGTCAATGTACATATATCTTTAATCTTCACAAGTTCTTGAGAATTAAACATTATTGTCCCAATTTTATAAATGAGCAAAGTGAGGTTTAGAAAATTTGAGAAACATACCCAATGTATACCAGTCAGATTTCAATTTCTATACTCTTTACTTTCCAATCTCCAATCCAGGGGCTGGCCCTAGTGAATCTGAGCCAATGGTTCTCAAACATTTTGGATATGGGACTCCCTGACATTCCTAAAATTCACTGAAGATCCCAAAAACCTTTCCATTGTACAATGTGGATTGTATCTATTAATTTGTGCCACATTAAAAATTAAAATTGATAACTTAAAGTATTTGTTAATTCACTTAAAAATAACAATGCAACCATTACATTTTAACAAAAATAAAATTTTGTTTAAAACAACTATATTTTTCCCCAAAATAGTTAAGAGTGGCATTGTTTTACTTTTTTGCAAATCCCTTTCACATCTGGCATGGAAACAACTGGATTCTCAATTCTGCTTTTGATTTTATCTGTCATTATTTCACATGTCCTGTAGTCTCTTTAAAAGTACACTATACATCCATGAGAGAATAAGAGTAAAAAAGACAAATAAACCCTTGGTATTATTGTACAAATAGTGTGGCCCTCATAGACACCCTAGAAGGATTTCAGGGATCCATCAGCATCCCTCAACCACATTTTGAGAACCCTAGTTTCCACAGCATATTATTGATATTGCATATGTATTATTTCATAAAATAAAAATTCAGATATATAACATAAAATTTGTTTTCTACTATAGAGTTTATAACATATCTTTCAAGCTCCTGTTCCACCTAACGTCAGAAAACATAATTTAGTCATTTCTAGATAAACTTACTCACTTCTGGGTTTTCTCAGTAATTTGTTTAACTTAAATTCACAATTGCATGACTTTTCATCTTTCTTCTCCCTGAGGTGAGGGTTACATGTTAAGGGGCAGTTCACACAGCAGCCATGGGACATCAGTGGGAGGCATCGGATCTGCAGTGCCCTACTTCTGGCATCTTCCAAGTCTCTGGTAAATAACATTTGTGCAATCTAGTTTGCAGAGAAGTAATTATCTACGATCTTGTTGGCCTCCAGTCATGTACTCCATGCTGCCATTTTGGGCTGTGTCCCCTCATCATAACAAAGAGGTGTTTTCAAGGACTGGTCTTTCAACCAACCTCCCTGCCCTGGAATGCAAGAAGTTCCAACTGCCTCCCTGGATCGACAGTAAATTGAGGGTTATTATTACATCTTCTTTGCTGACACTTCTCATAAACATCTCTACCCTACTGACCCCATGTCACTTTAGTGTAGGATACATCCATGAGATTGTTACTTTTCAAAGTTCCAGAAGAAGTGGGAGGTTCAGTATTCCAATGCTGCTACTATCACACCACAGTCATATAGGATCATGTACGCTTTTCTGTAAGTCTTGCCATCTTCCTGGCCTTCACCTAGACGGTGAAGCTCAAATCTTCACCTAAAGGGGATTCCTATCATCATCCCTTCCATGTCTCAGCCTGAAGAGGAAAGGAAGGTAGGGTAGGGACTACCAGTCTATTGATTCTTGCTCCTAATGCAACTCCCTTCTGGCCAAGCAACACTTAGTTAACATTTTGATGAGATCATCTCACTTTTTAGCTAATTTCATTCCAATCTATTGTTTAAGTTTTAAAAAATAAATAAATTTATGTACTGGTATTTTCAGAGCTTTTACTTTAAAAACTCAAAACCCTTCCTATCTCATAGAGCACCAGCTTCTTCAACTCAAACATCTTGGATTTCAAGACTTTTGCATCAACGGTAAATTTCAGCAGCCCACTTCAAACTCACAAAATAAGAATTTGATTCTTCTTTAAAAGCTTAACTCTATTCTCAGACATAAGACTGAAAATGTCATAAGCTTCAATCTACTTTAATGGGAAAAAGGGATTTGAGTATTAAAACCATATGCATACACACAAGTACATATATGTTAACAAAAAAGGATTTACTAGAAAAATTATACAGCTTAATATATAAAAAAAATCTGTTCACATTTGTATAATAATAGATTCTATATACACAAATGTAGTCAGTCACATATGCTACATTAATTATGAAAAGGAAACACTGGTTTTATTGAGAAATTTTAATATTCCTTTTCCTCCTCCTCCCTCCCCCTCACCCTTCATCTGAAAACATTTGAAGCGTCAAATAATGCCGCCTACAGAGTGTCCTCTGGAAGGATCCTAGGTGGTGAGACAGTACAGGTAGACATGAATTAGAGTGATGAGAACAACTACTATTTAGGAAGAATGTAAAATTAAGAAGAGAGCATAGAGTTTTATATTTATAAGCAATGGAGATATGAGCTTAGAATATCTCTAATACCAAAAATGAATAAACATACCCAAAACCTTATAGATTATCATTTATAAATACCCAAGTAAAATCTTGACAAAGCCAGTTGCATAGTTACAAATATCCCCCCATGACCAAACAGGATTATTCACAAGAATGCAAGACACATAAATTTAAAGATATCTATTTGTGTAATATATTCACCATATAACAGATAAACACAAAACATAACTATTGCTACCTTGATTGATGTCTAGTACAAAGGCTCAACTACTTAAAATCTAACCTCCACTTTAAGACAAACATTTAACAACCAAATACCAGAAAAGCCTCTTAACCTACTGAGAATAAAGAACACTTCTTTAATTCCATATGAGGAACCAAGGGAAATATTACATTTAATGGTAAATAGTATAAAGGTTCCCATGAAGGTTAAGAGGGAGGGAAATGGAGGTTTTAGTCAAAGAAGAAGGAAAGAAAAAAGTGAGAAGTATAAGGTTTTGCTTGTGCCTACCTAGAAAGACAGACACAATCAACTGAAAAGGAATTAGAATGAATCAGAACATTCAGAAATGTGGCCAGAATCAAGATCAACATGAATGATTTTCCCACCCACAGAAATAATCAATTGCAAATTTTACTGGGAAAAAAATATCTTTTGAAACACAGCCATACAAATCTAAAGAATAGGGGTGCCTGGGTGGCTCAGTCATTGGGCGTCTGCCTTCGGCTCACGTCATGATCCCGGAGTCCTGGGATCGAGCCCCGCATCAGGCTCCCTGCTCAGCAGGAAGCCTGCTTCTCCCTCTCCCACTCCCCCTGCTTGTGTTCCCTCTCTCACTGTGTCTCTCTCTGTCAAATAAATAAATAAAATCTTAAAAACAAAAATCTATGGAAAAAGTAGGAATAAATCTAATGTGCAAGAAATATGCAAGTGTAAATAAAGAATACTATAAAATTTTACCAAAGGACATAAAAGTTCTGAAAAAAGAAGACATACCATTCATTTGACCAAAAATTAAATACCTACTGTGTATCAAACCCCAAAACAAATTCCAGATGTCTTAAAGATCTCAGTAGAATCAACAAAACTGTATAGGTACTAGAACAAACAGAGAATAAAGAGAAAGCGAAAAGCCAGGAAGGAGACCACTTGGGAAACATGCTAATGAATTCCATTTTCCCTGAGTTAATCTTTAGCACCATCATCAATAGAAAATATTTTATGAATGTTTCATGAATGTATTCTATTACACTAAACATGATATTTTGTATTAAATATAAGTGACAATGGTTGCCTCTGAAAGGTGAAATTAAATATTGTCATTTTAACAATTGTCATATTTTCTACAATAAACATGGAATTTTTAAAAAATCACAGTGAAACAGGGATGCCTGGGTGGCTCAGTCAGTAAAGCGTCTGCCTTTGGCTCAGGTCATGATCCCAGGGTCCTGGGATCGAGTCCCACATCGGGCTCCCTGCTCAGCCAGGGAGCCTGCTTCTCCCTCTGCCTGCCACTCCCCCCTTGCTTGTGCTCTTTCCCTCTGTATCTCTCTGTCTTTGACAAATAAATAAATAAAATCTTTAAAAAATATATTAAAAAAAATCAGTGAAACAAATATTAAAATTTAAACATACATAATGTAGGTGATGATACTAAGGCATAAGATAAGTTTGGTGAAATGGTTTCTTTTCATTAATTAGTTATGAAAATAAGTAATTTATACAGTTTGAGTCTTTTGCCAGTGGTACTGTACATGGGCAAAGCGCTATTTCTTTTCAAAACTCTATGTAAACTGTTATTATTGAGCAGCATTACTTAGTTTATAGAATGCATGTACATTCTCTTAATTAGTAATTCAATATTTTTCCAAATTTTCTTGCTTTTCTTCACTTCCCTTCATAAATATCCCCCAGTGTACTTAAAACCATTTTTTTAAAAACTTCAACTCAAAAGAGAAAAGTAGTTAAAAAATAGGAAAACAAAGAAACAAAAAAAACCCCCTTAAAACCTCTACTCAATCATAAGATGTACAGAAATGTTACTGATAGTAAGGTTTCAATTTTTCACCTATACAACGAATGTAATCTGTACTCAGTAATACAACAAATCATTCTCCTTTGGAGGAATGATCCAAGCATAACTAGAGCAATAGAACAGTGTAATCCATTTCAATTTTGCTTCATATTTCTAAAATTCACATTTAAGCTTTAGTAATAGTATTCTTTAAGTTATTTTTACATCAACAGGGCTTCAATTATATTTATCTGAAAATATCTATTTCTGTTAGAAAATCTTACATTTCTTAAAATATTTGCTTTCATGATTATGTAATGATTATGTGAAAAACAAACTCCAAAGGACAACAATTAAGCCACATGGGGTACCACATGGGCAGAATTTAGATTTCGATATACACACTATATATACTTACACACACACACACACACACACACTCTTAAAGCTATATATTAAATAAAATATAATCTACTATAAATTAAACATATCCAAATTCCTTTTTAGACTAACAAATTCAACTCATTCAACTCATTTACATAATTCCTTATTTGATACCAAATACAGAATGTTCACTTTTTGACTCCAAATTGAAAGTTTGTAGGAGAAGTCCCATATACACAATATTGTTTTTGAGAAAATTAGTTACCTTTCTATAACAGCTGGGATAAAAATACTTTTTTAAAAAAATAAAAACAAAAAAATTGACACTTTTACAGATTTTTTTTGCAGGATTTTAAATATATGTATGTACAAACTAGGAGATTATCATCAACTGGTACAGTACTGCATAAACTGCAAACTTATCTTTGCCATGGGATTAATTACTAACCACTTCAGGAAGGAGATGTGAACACAGACTGAGCCAACATGGTGTTTAAAGTTTTTGTTGTTGTTAAATACACACATCTGTGTCTTTCTACTTAAAAACTGACAAGATCCAAAACACATTTAAAATCTTTTTTTTTTAAATACCATGCAGCAATGATCCCTTCAAGGCAGCAACTTTAGATGGTGTTTAAACAATGAATTTTTTTCCAACAATAACAATTTTCTTTAAATTCATTTACAAAAGCTCACCACACAGCATGAGGCATAATTTCCTGGTAAGCGACTATAAAGTAGAATTAACTATCCTCAAGTGACTATGAAATTAAGTCAGCCATATCAGATTAAGATGACCATAAATGCAGTTAAAAACATGCTAATTTACATAGCCCCCTAACCATGTTTAATTGCCACATTAAAAATCCTAAATGCATTCCCTTCAGAAGCTGGTCTGTGCTTTTACAAAGCAGAATAGTGTCAACTAAACTAACTTGTTTTGCCTAAATGTTGTGCTTGGTTTTTTAATTTATATTACTGGTAACATTCACCAGCTCTAACTATTAGGTCTAAATATTTTTATTAAATGATTAATGCAATGACATCCATCAAACTGATTTTCATGAGGTTAACAATGTGTTAAAAAAAATAAACCCTTTTAGCTTTCGGCAACATGAGTCATCATAAAGAATTTATAGAAAAACTATATATACTATTGTCCATTTCTATCTGGTACCTTTAATCATCTGGGACATTCTCATCTCCCCATAAAGAAGGGAAGTGAAAGCAAAGCAAAGAAGTAGCCAGCACTGAAATTATTTCCGTACCACCCCTACACCATGACCGCCCTAGTCCCTCCCCTTATACTCACCAATCTCTACAAGGAATGAAGACCCTAGTTTTCCACCCTAGGTCTATCTAAACCTTTTAGACACCCTAACTCAGCTGTGGAAACCCATTCTCCACTGGGCTGTCAACAACACATCTTTTAGATTCAGAATACAAAACCATTTGACTTGTTTTTGCCACACCCTCTGGGTGTCTCACTCTCCAAAATAAACCATTTGAATTGCAAACCCCAGTATGTTTACATTTGCCTTCCTTTCTAAACTACCCTTTCATGTTTCTTCACCTGCACCATAGTTACAGAGGCATTACCTTAATATCCTCTATTCCCTGTCTCTTAAAGACTAACATACCACCCAGAGATGAGGATAAATTATTTATTCCACCAGTTACTTAGGCAACCCCAAGACATTAAAGTATCTTCTCCCATTATGTAGGATATAGAATCTTCAACAGGCAACAGTGCAAAAGAGAGATAAGTGATTGATTCTGACGTGCCCAGGGGAAAATCACAAAGCATAAAATTATCTTAGTTTCCTCCACAACATAGTACCCTTTGGTTACCATAATGTCCTAGCTCAGGAGTTAGCAACCCCAAAGCATCCACACCTGGCAGCAGAGTGGTAAAGATCTAGACTGACATATTTCAACATACACATAGTTTCACTGAAAGACTCACATAGCCAATTCACTAGATGACCCCCATCCCCATAAGAAGAGGCAAGGGTAAAATTTCTATAGTTCTCACAGGAGAGGTAAAGTCTGGAAAATGACCAGTTCTAACCGTTGGCCTTGTGCTCTTCTAACAACCAGATACTTGGAATTGGGGGGAGGCGAAATCTCTTTCAAAATAATGAAGATTAACCCAGATGAGGACAGAAATCAAGAAAGTAAAGGAAAGAGAACATGCTGTAGATTTAATTACCCAGGGATAATTGCTATCAACATTTTAATATACTTCATTTCAGTCATTTGTTCCATGTGTAGATTGGTTGCCTCAACTCCACTTCAGTTGTGTTCTTTAATGCAAGCCAGCCAGACAGCTAGATAACTAAGCTAGAAAGCTGAAGTTCACTTACTGAACTCGCTGACAGCTAGACTGGGACACATGACCCAGCCCTTGCCTAGAAGACGCAATGGCATGACTGAATCAGAGTTAACACAGTGAGGCAGAGGCCAGGATGGCTACTGCCACCTCTGCTGTTTTTATTTTAAAAACTCAGAGAGAAATTTGATTTCTCTGCAACATAGATCTAATGTCCATCCCTGTTTTCATGAGTGTCAAGAACCAGGGCCAGTCATCTGTTTTACTAACGTGAATGATGATGTGGTCCTTGAGCCAGCAGTTAGGAGGTGGCCTCCTAATTCTCCAGATTCCTAAACGCGGCAGAAACTACAGTTTCTTTGTCTGGCCACCTTTGCAATGCACAGTCCCTCCCCCAACAGAAACATGCTCATTGGATGTAGCAAGAAATAGAGTTTTATTGTATTTGAACCCATGGACGCTTTCATCTCTTTGTTCTACAAGTTATGGCTTCCTAGTTATTGAAAGAGAAAAGTGAGAGGGAGGCTAGAAAACACTGAAAAAGATGGTCGGATCTAGATTATTTTAAAGGATTTATGGAAAAAAGATCTTCCTGAAGTTTGGAATTCTTTTTATCATTACAACTACTTTAATATAATTATAATATATTTGAACTTCTTTTCTATTGATTTTTCTGGAAAGAGAAATGTCTGTTCACAATTTCTATCCTATTGAAACTTATATTCTTATATACCCTGTAATTTTACTTAAATGTTTTCAGGTTAAGATTATAATTTTGTCATAAACCTCATTACACATCCAAGAGTTAAGGAAAAAGTCTTCCATAATACATGAAGCTAAAATCAAAGGCAGACAACATCAAAATAACACATACTATAAAAACTCTACTCCCATTTTACTATGTGCATGCGAATTATGATGTAGCACTTGGGACAATATTTTAAAGCAGCAAGTCTCACAGTATGGGTCCAAACATCTCTCATGATCCCCAAGAACCATTCATGGGTTCCACAAGGTCTCCCTTTTCTAAGTATATTCAGTGTGAGGGCAGATTTTCCTGCATTTACTTCAACCAAAAAAAAAAAAAAAAAAATCACGGCAGACTGAATGCAAATGCAGATATGGGACCCAGCTGTTTCTATTAAGTCAGACATTAAAGAGATTTATAAAAACAGTGCTACTCTTCTCCCTAAATATTTTTGTTTCAGAAAATATAGTTATTTCTCACAAGAATACCTTATTTACATTAACATAATGATAGGTCTATTGTTTTTTAGTGAATTCAATACATACTTTTAATTTTCTCAGTTTTAATCTGTAATATGCTAAATATTGATAAAACAAACCCCCGTAAAGTTCTTTGGGGTCCTCAATTTTTAAGAGTTTTTAAGAAGTATAAACAAATTAGCAAAATCCTGTAAGACTGCCAGAATTCCTTTTAGTAAACAATAAAGTATATTTAAATGTAACCAGCTTTCTGAATGTATGAAATACTAGCCAGCCTTTCTAACTGCTGTAGGAGAAAGAACATGGTACTGAATACATGGATATAAATACCAGCTTCACAACTTATTAGCTAGGTTGGCATCTGGTCCCTATTATTCTCACTTATACCAGTATGACAAACTCAACAGTAAGCATATCAAAACTAAAATCACTGCATTTCTCAGGCATTCTTGAACATTTAATTAACTAGGATTATATAGAGTAATTTTTACATAATTATAGACATTAGTTAATTTGATTATCTGGGAGTCTATTTCCCAGCTACTCACTATTCAGACTTACAGATTCTAGAGTAACAGTTGCAGCATAGCTGAGAATGGCTGAGGCCATCACAAAATCTTTTCCTGTCCCAAATCACATCTGCCTTGCTCCATGGAGTCTCAGCAAAATACTCATTTGTTCAAATGCCCGCATGGATCCAAAGATTTCTTTCTCAGGACAATGTGGCTGGTATCTAGGGTTAAAATCTAGGGATATTCCTACCTTTCAGGGAGGAAGAGTCCCTCAAGAGAGCTATCTAGAACACTCATCCTTGACAGCAGAAGATTCAGTTTATCGTCACTTGTTTATCAGGCATTCAAACCCTAGGAATATCCTCTCCATTACTAACAATATAATGAGCTCTCACAGAGCATGGTCTCCTTTTGTTATCTATATTCACAAAAAGTCTTCTTGAGGAAAGTGAGAACGGTGCTCTCAAGCAATAGTCTCCATTTGATTTTTCTCCCATACTCTGGAAAGAATTTTCTAAAACTTCGCAATAAACTTTTTCAGTTGACATCAAAAATTTTTCATCACAAGTTTAAATGGTTACAAAGGCTGTAATCTCCAGTATGTTGTAAATACTGCCGTTTTTAAACAAAAGAGTTACATCACTCTTTTAGGGGTACCAAAGGAATCTAAATTCCACAACAATTTGGTATACACCACCATCCATTTTTAAAATGCATTCTTTAAGAGTAGGAAATTTTACATTGTTCACTTCTATGCTTGAGCTCATTTTTTTCTCACCTCCGCAGAGAATTTCACCCTCATGTGGGTTTGCTATCTCTACTGTCCATCATACTGTCCCTTCCTAGAATACTCTCGCCCCACTTACTGCCTGGGTGATTCTTAACTGTCCTTCAAAGCCCAACTCAAGCATCTTCTCTTCCAGGAAGCTTTTCTGGATGCCAACACACACACACACACACACACATACACACACACACACACACAATGGGGAAAGTTTATTTTCTTTGTACTCCCACAACACTTATTTTATATCCAAATCAATTCTTTAACTGTCTTTCTCCCTAAATAAATACTAAGCTCCATGGACTGACAAAATAAGTGGCACAAAGCAGGTAATGAGTATTGAGTCCAACTGAACAAAATACAATTAAATTCTTAATCACAAGAACTGTAATAGCCCTTGCAGTTAGCATATTTGCTTCTTCCCTGATCTTGTGCTTTTGGTGTTTTCATGTTATCTGACAGTTTTTATGTTTTGGTTTTATTTTGTTGTTGTCGTTTTGTGTTGTTGTTTTTTTTAAATTGTCTACCTCAATTCTTTTTGCAATTATGCAGGGTACAGATACATATAGAGAGCATGGCTATGTGATTTTGATGAAATTACATAATCTGTCTCAGTCACAGTTTCTTTATATTAATTAAATAGTAATTATAAGATCATGTTAGGTAGGTAGTAGCAAATTAGGGATGCATGTGAAAAATTTTATATAAACTAGGGAGGGGCGGAGCAAGATGGCGGAGGAGTAGGAGACCTAGATTTCATCTGGTCTCAGGAATTCGGCTGAATAGGGATCAAACCATTCTGAACACCTACGAACTCAACAGGAGACCGAAGAAGAGAGTAGCAACAACTCTCTGAACAGAAAAGTGACCACTTTCTGGAAGGTAGGACGTGCGGAGAAGTGAATCCGAGGCGATATTCGGGAGGATAGACGGCGGGGGAGGGGCCTCCGCCGGCCGCTTCTGGCAAGTGCTAGAGCCGCGGAGCACAAAATCGGACCTTTTAGAAGTTGGCTCCGTGGAGGGACGTCGCTGCGGTGGCTAAGCGGGGGGTGGAATCCTCCCGGGACAGTGTGGTCTCAGGACCCTCGGGGTCACAGAGAGACCGGGGGTGCCTGAGTGCGCCAGAGCTCCCAGGTATCGGAGCGGGGAAGCCGGCTGCAGAGACGGAGCAGAGTCCCGGGCTCTCAGCTCGGGGTTGCCATAGACTGTGACCCGCGGCCCAGTCGGGGCACGGCTCCTCCAGCAGGGACCCAGCAGGCGGCAGATCCGGGGAGACTCCCCTTCCTTCCCGGGGAGGAGCGGTGCGGGAACGCACTGCAGGGATCTGCTGGGTTTGGAGACTCTGCGCGGGGTCGGGTACCAGAGATAGCAACGCTCGGTCACAGGCCGGGTGAGCACGGGGCGCGGCCGGAGACCGGGGACACGGAAGTGACTGCTTTTCTCTGGGGGCACACTGAGGAGCGGGGCCCCGAGTTCTCGGCTCCTCCGGGTAGAGATTGGGAGGCCACCATTTCTGCCCTGGTCCTCCAAGGCTGTACGGAGAGCTTGCAGGGAACAAAAGCTCCTGAGAGCAAACCGGAGCAGCTTCCTTAGCCCGGACCGACAAGGGCGGGGCAATTCCGCCTCC
>NW_027397074.1:53885145-54037651 GCF_003265705.2 Callorhinus ursinus
TCCCTTTTTAAAAAAAAAAAACATTTTTCATTTTTCATTTTTAGAGTCATATTTTATCCCTTCATAGTAGTTACCCTTATTTTTGGCATACATATATAAGTTGTTCTCTCTTTAAAATTTTGAGGTACAGTTTCTTCTAACAGATCAAAATATACCCTAAATCACTAGTGTATGGCTTTGTTCTAGTCTCCTGCCTGATCACATTCTCTCCCTTTTTCCTTTTTTTTTTCTTTTCTTAAATCTTCTTTCTTTTTTCAAACAACTTATCTTACCAAGTCCTTTTATAAAACCTTTTATAATTTTCATCTTTACAGTCATCTTCCATCCCTTCATTGTATCAACCCTTATTTTGTACATATATGTCTTTCTTCCTTTAAAATTTTAGGAGGCACTTTTTTCTAACAGAACAAAATACGCCCAAAATCTAGTGTGTGGCACTGATCTATGCACTAGCCTGATCATATTTGATCATATTCTGCTATTTTTGTATTGTTTTGTTTTTGTTTTTATCTTTTTTTTTTTTCTTTTTTCTCTTTCTTTTTTCTTTCTTTCCCTTTCTTTTCCCCTGGTTTCAGGTCTTTTCTGATTTGTATGCAGTATATTTGCTGGGGACGTTGTAAACCTGTTAGCATTTCGTTCTCTCATTCATCTATTCTCCTCTGGACAAAATGACAAGACGAAAGAAATCACCTCAGCAAAAAGAACAAGAGGTACTACCATCAGCCAGGGACCTACTCAATACAGACATTAGTATGATGTCGGACCTAGAGTTCAGAATCATGACTTTAAAGATACTAGCTGGGCTTGAAAAAAGCGTGGAAGTTATTAGAGAAACCCTTTCTGGAGAAATAAAAGAACTAAAATCTAACCAAATCGAAATCAAAAAGGCTATTGATGAGGTGCAATCAAAAATGGGGGCACTAACTGCTAGGATAAATGAGGCAGAAGAGAGAATCAGCGATATAGAAGACCAAATGATGGAAAATAAAGAGGCTGAGAAAAAGAGAGAGAAACAACTACAGGATCACGAGGGCAGAATTCGAGAGATAAGTGATACGATAAGACGAAACAACATTAGAATAATTGGGATCCCAGAAGAAGAAGAAGAGAGAGAGAGGGGGGCAGAAGGTATATTGGAGCAAATTATAGCAGAAAACTTCCCTAATGTGAGGAAGGAAACAGGCATTAAAATCCAGGAGGCACAGAGAACCCCTCTCAAAATCAATAAAAATAGGTCAACACCCCGACATCTAATAGTAAAACTTACGAGTCTCAGAGACAAAGAGAAAATCCTGAAAGCAGCTCGGGAGAAGAGATATGTAACCTACAATGGTAGAAACATTAGATTGGCAACAGACCTATCCACAGAGACGTGGCAGGCCAGAAAGGACTGGCAAGATATCTTCAGAGCACTAAACGAGAAAAATATGCAGCCAAGAATACTATATCCAGCTAGGCTATCACTGAAAATAGAAGGAGAGATAAAAAGCTTCCAGAACAAACAAAAACTAAAGGAATTTGCAAACACGAAACCAGCCCTCCAAGAAATATTGAGAGGGGTCCTCTAAGCAAAGAGAGAACCTAAAAGCAGCAAAGAGCAGAAACGAACACAGACAACAGACAGTTAACAGTCACCTTACAGGTAATACAATGGCACTAAATTCATACCTTTCAATAGTTACCCTGAATGTAAATGGGCTCAATGCCCCAATCAAAAGACACAGGCTATCAGATTGGATTAAAAAACAAGACCCATCAATATGCTGTCTGCAAGAGACTCATTTTAGACGCAAAGACACCCCCAGATTGAAAGTGAGGGGGTGGAAAACCATTTACCATGCTAATGGACACCAAAAGAAAGCTGGGGTGGCAATCCTTATGTCAGACAAACTAGATTTTAAACCAAAGACTGTAATAAGAGATGAGGAAGGACACTATATCCTACTTAAAGGGTCTATCCAACAAGAAGATCTAACAATTGTAAATATCTATGCCCCGAACATGGGAGCAGCCAATTATATAAGGCAATTAATAACAAAAGCAAAGAAACACATTGACAACAATACAATAATAGTGGGGGACTTTAACACCCCCCTGACTGAAATGGACAGATCATCTAAGCAAAAGATCAACAAGGAAATAAAGACTTTAAATGACACACTGGACCAAATGGACTTCACAGACATATTCAGAACATTCCATCCCAAAGCAACGGAATACACATTCTTCTCTAGTGCCCATGGAACATTCTCCAGAATTGATCACATCCTAGGTCACAAATCAGGTCTCAACCGGTACCAAAAGATTGGGATCATTCCCTGCATATTTTCAGACCACAATGCTTTGAAACTAGAACTCAACCACAAGAGGAAAGTCGGAAAAAACTCAAATACATGGAGGCTAAAGAGCATCCTACTAAAGAATGAATGGGTCAACCAAGAAATTAAAAAAGAATTAAAAAAATTCATGGAAACCAATGAAAATGAAAACACAACTGTTCAAAATCTTTGGGATACAGCAAAGGCAGTCCTGAGAGGAAAGTATATAGCAATACAAGCCTTTCTCAAGAAACAAGAAAGGTCTCAAATACACAACCTAACCCTACACCTAAAGGAGCTGGAGAAAGAACAGCAAATAAAGCCTAAACCCAGCAGGAGAAGAGAAATCATAAAGATCAGAGCAGAAATCAATGAACTAGAAACCAAAAGAACAGTAGAACAGATCAACGAAACTAGGAGCTGGTTCTTTGAAAGAATGAACAAGATTGATAAACCCCTGGCCAGACTGATCAAAAAGAAAAGAGAAATGACCCAAATCAACAAAATCATGAATGAAAGAGGAGAGATCACAACCAACACCAAAGAAATACAAACAATTATAAGAACATATTATGAGCAACTCTATGCCAGCAAATTAGAGAACCTGGAAGAAATGGGTGCATTCCTAGAGATGTATCAACTACCAAAATTGAACCAGGAAGAAATAGAAAACCTGAACAGACCTATAACCACTAAGGAAATTGAAACAGTCATCAAAAATCTCCCAAGAAACAAAAGCCCAGGGCCAGACGGCTTCCCGGGGGAATTCTATCAGACATTTCAAGAAGAATTAATACCTATTCTCCTGAAACTGTTCCAAAAAATAGAAATGGAAGGGAAACTTCCAAACTCATTTTATGAGGCCAGCATTACCTTGATCCCAAAACCAGACAAAGACCCCATCAAAAAAGAGAATTACAGACCAATATCCTTGATGAACATGGATGCAAAAATTCTCACCAAAATACTAGCCAATAGGATCCAACAGTACATTAAAAGGATTATTCACCATGACCAAGTGGGATTTATTCCTGGGCTGCAAGGCTGGTTCAACATCCGCAAATCAATCAACGTGATACAATACATTAACAAAAGAAAGAACAAGAGTCATATGATCCTCTCAACAGATGCAGAAAAAGCATTTGACAAAGTACAACATCCTTTCTTGATCAAAACTCTTCAGAGTATAGGGATAGAGGGTACATACCTCAATATCATAAAAGCCATCTATGAAAAACCTACAGCGAGTATCATTCTCAATGGGGAAAGGCTGAGAGCCTTTCCCCTAAGGTCAGGAACGCGGCAGGGATGTCCACTCTCACCACTGCTATTCAACATAGTATTAGAAGTCCTAGCCACAGCAATCAGACAACAAAAAGAAATCAAAGGCATCCAAATCGGCAAAGAGGAAGTCAAACTCTCACTCTTTGCAGATGATATGATACTGTACGTGGAAAACCCAAAAGACTCCACCCCAAAACTGCTAGAACTCATACAGGAATTCAGTAAAGTAGCAGGATATAAAATCAATGCACAGATATCAGTGGCATTCCTATACACCAACAACAAGACAGAAGAGAGACAAATCAAGGAGTCTATCCCATTTACAATTGCACCCAAAACCATTAGATACCTAGGAATAAATCTAACCAAAGAGACAAAGGATCTGTACTCAGAAAACTATAAAATACTCATGAAAGAAATTGAAGAAGACACAAAGAAATGGAAAAACGTTCCATGCTCATGGATTGGGAGAATCAACATTGTGAAGATGTCAATGCTACCTAGAGCAGTCTACACGTTCAATGCAATCCCCATCAAAATACCATCCACTTTTTTCAAAGAAATGGAACAAATAATCCTAAAATTTGTATGGAACCAGAAGAGACCCCGAATAGCCAGAGGAATACTGAAAAAGAAAAGCAAAGCTGGCGGCATCACAATTCCAGACTTCCAGCTCTATTACAAAGCTGTCATCATCAAGACAGTATGGTACTGGCACAAAAACAGACGCATAGATCAATGGAACAGAATCGAGAGCCCAGAAATGGACCCTCAACTCTATGGTCAACTTATTTTTGACAAAGCAGGAAAGAATGTCCAATGGCAAAAAGACAGTCTCTTCAACAAATGGTGTTGGGAAAATTGGACAGCCACATGCAGAAGAATGAAACTGGACCATTTCCTTACACCACACACAAGAATAGACTCCAAATGGTTGAAAGACCTAAACGTGAGACAGGAGTCCATCCAAATCCTAAAGGAGAACACAGGTAGCAACCTTTTCGACCTTAGCCGCAGCAACTTCTTCCTAGAAACATCGCCAAAGGCACGGGAAGCCAGGGCAAAAATGAACTATTGGGATTTCATCAAGATAAAAAGCTTTTGCACAGCAAAAGAAACAGTCCACAAAACCAAAAGACAACCGACAGAATGGGAGAAAATATTTGCAAACGACATATCAGATAAAGGGCTAGTATCCAAAATCTATAAAGAACTTATCAAACTCAACACCCAAAGAACAAATAATCCAATCAAGAAATGGGCAGAAGACATGAACAGACATTTCTCCAAAGAAGACATCCAAATGGCCAACAGGCACATGAAAAAGTGCTCAACATCACTCGGCATCAGGGAAATCCAAATCAAAACCTCAATGAGATACCACCTCACACCCGTCAGAATGGCTAAAATTAACAAGTCAGGGAACGACAGATGTTGGCGGGGATGTGGAGAAAGGGGAACCCTCCTACACTGTTGGTGGGAATGCAAGCTGGTGCAACCCCTCTGGAAAACAGTATGGAGGTTCCTCAAACAGTTGAAATTAGAGCTACCATTCGATCCAGCAATTGCACTACTGGGTATTTACCACAAAGATACAAATGTAGGGACCCGAAGGGGTACATGTACCCCAATGTTTATAGCAGCAATGTCCACAATAGCCAAACTGTGGAAAGAGCCAAGATGCCCATCGACAGATGAATGGATAAAGAAGATGTGGTATATATACACAATGGAATATTATGCAGCCATCAAAAGGAATGAGATCTTGCCATTTGCAACGACGTGGATGGAACTGGAGGGTGTTATGCTGAGTGAAATAAGTCAATCAGAGAAAGACATGTATCACATGACCTCACTGATATGAGGAATTCTTAATCTCAGGAAACAAACTGAGTGTTACTGGAGTGGTTGGGGGTGGGAGGGATGGGATGGCTGGGTGATAGACACTGGGGAGGGTATGTGCTACAGTGAGCGCTGTGAATTGTGCAAGATTGTTGAATCACAGATCTGTACTTCTGAAACAAATAACGCAACATATTTTAAGAAAAAAGGAAAAGAAGAAGATAACAGGAGAGGAAGAAAAGGGGAGTATGTCAGAGGGGGAGACGAACCATGAGAGATTATTGACTCTGAATAACAAACTGAGGGTTCTAGAGGGTAGGGGGGTGGGGGGATGGGTTAGCCTGGTGATGGGTATTGAGGAGGGCACGTTTTGCATGGTGCACTGGGTGTTATGAACAAACAATGAATCATGGAACACTGCATCAAAAACTAATGATGTAATATATGGTGATTAACATAACAATAAAAAATTAAAAAAAAATTTTATATAAACTATAAACATTATGTACATAGTAATTATTTTTATTAAAATCATATCCAATCTGCAAAAATTCTAGTGATTAGAACTTTAAACCAACAGGGAATGCCTTGAGAAAGAAGACAGACTTTAAATGATTAGGGCATAACCTTTCTCCTGCTGAACTCTGAAATTTTAATTCAGTATAATATTAATATCCTGGAGTGGCCTCTGCATAATTCTGTATTTCCTTCATTTCCTGTACTTCAAAAAAAGATGTAGAAAATAAGTGATTGTGTGAAATTGGTCAGCTTCTGAAACACAAGCTGCTGTCATGAATATTTCATTTATTGAAAATATTTTCAAGCTTATCCTTTTCAACAATCCCACATCATGATGCTTTATTTCCCCTGCCTGTGACAGGTATCATTACTAATCTCATACAGCTGCTCATTTCCTCCACACCAGAGCAGTTATTGGATGTCCTACAACATGGTAGCCAATCCTGACACTCATGAGAAATACTATCACAAATACATAAACGACTATAAATAAAGCAAAGAGTATTAAAACATCACAGGTTATAAAGGATGCATCTTAAGTCTGAGAAATGCAATAAATAACCAGGTTGCTAGAGAATGAAAAGAAGAAACAATCACCACCTGGTTCAAAACCACAATTTAATCAACTTACAGAGCCAGTAAATCCAGTACCCAGATTTTGGGTTTTAATGCCATTCCTCACTAAAACGAACCAGGACTCCTTTGGAAAAAAAAAAAAAAGGCTGACTCCAGGGCTAAGCAGAGAAGGCACACAATGACCCTGGAGCACCTGATTATGCCAGAAAGTATAGAAATGCTAAGAAAAGTCTCAAGGACTCAGAATTATAAACCACTGGGGGGAGAGAGGAACAGAAAAATAATAAATACAGAAGGAAACGGTGAGCGAAGGAAAGGTTTCTAGAGTAGAATGCGGAAAGCTGACTGGTAAAAGTGGAGAAGCCGCTGGTATTAAAATATCCTCATTCTGCAACTGCTGCAATAAAGCCTGGGTCAGGCAAGAATTATCAACAGATGCTAAATCA
The DNA here is from genome assembly GCF_003265705.2 of Callorhinus ursinus. Classification (NCBI taxonomy): domain Eukaryota; kingdom Metazoa; phylum Chordata; class Mammalia; order Carnivora; family Otariidae; genus Callorhinus; species Callorhinus ursinus. Next base: position 53,892,131 of record NW_027397074.1, read on the forward strand.
GGAGGAGAAATTTCCTTTAGGAGCAGAATATATGCATGGTTCAAAATGTCTCAGATGGCTCACCAGTAACAAGGGGAAAATTAGTAACTATAAAATGGAGAAACTGGACAACACCTTGACCAGGTGGACAGTGAGTGCTTCCAGATATGATCTCTGAAAAGGAAACATCATTGACAAAGTATTCTGCCTGGGAAGGTATAATCTGAATGTAAATCATGAGGAAACAGCATATTTATCTCAAATGACAGGCATACTATTCAAAAAAAAAAAAAGAGGTAAATGTTGTATTCTTCAAATATACCAATGTTATAAAAGACAAATAGGTTGAAGGATTTTTACAGAATAAAGAGACTAAGGAAACACAACAACCAAATGCAATACTTGGTCCTACACTGGATACTGTGCAGGAGAGAAAAAATAAATGCTTCCAAAATACATTATTGGCTGCACTGCCAAAATTTAAATACGGATGTTAGTGAGATAATAGATTACAATGCTGCTAGATTTACTGAGGTTAAAAACTATACTATGGTGATATAAGAAAATACCATATTCTTAGGAAATCGCACTTAAATATTTAATGGTAAAGAAGGGCAATGACAGCAAATTACTCCCAAAAGAATGAATATATATTCTGCGTGTGTGTGTGTGCATGCACATTTGTGTGTAAGTGTACACAAAAGTAAACACAAAATTCAGCAAATGTGAGGGAGGCAGAGGAATCAGACGGGGAGGTACATGGATGGGCATGAGGTACCCTTGGTCCTGGTGAGAGGCGCATGACTTCAGCTTCTTAGTATGCTTTATAACTATATGTATGCGACAGATACTCTTATGTGTGCAAAATAACACATTAGAAAGGAGAACGAAGGAAAAAATAATGCTCTGTAAATTGCTTTATTAATTCCTTCAAAACTACTGTAAGATATGAAAAGTCCTCACAATGCAAGAATAGGACATAGACTAATTAGTATTCCTAATGCAATAATCATCAATCTGTTTTTATAACACTGGGTTAAAAATGTAATACTGGTTTTTAAGCCCAGTTCTTTAGTTTTCTTTCTTCCTCCTCAATTTAATAGTACCTTTTCCCCCCAACTGGTTTTTGTCTTCTTTAAATGTAACACATAGTTAACAAGTTTAATACAAATAGTTATTGTAGTTAACATATTGCTAAGTGCCAGGAACCATGCTAATAAGCATTTGATCTCTCTCTTTAAATTTTACAATCACTCTTAGGAAATATTATGTTATTTCCCCTCTTTTCAGTTAGAGAAAAACCAGGAACAAAGGTTAAGTAACTTGCCCAAGGTCAAACAGCTAGCAAGGGTTAGACTTAGAATGTGAATGCAGAGAATGTCACACCAAACTCCATACTTGAAAACACCATGCTTCATTGTGTCTTTATTACCTTCCTGAACTTAAGATTCTGACCTCAAATCGTTCTTGCACTGAAAACATAGGTAAAATGCCCACATAGTACTTTAAATCCAGTATTTTAAGTCAGTTGGTAAAAAATAAATTATGGCTATTATTTCTATTCAGTGTGGGCAGAAAATGCTGTATTTAAAATTTAGAAAGTAACACTGCCTTAGATTTGAATTCCCTGCTTCTTCCTCTGACCACTCATGGAGGGAAAAAAAGGTGTTGCTGAGTAATTGAAATGCTACCAGAGACAAAGCCATGAATAGAAACCATATTAAAATATTCTCAATCTATATAGACTAGATAATCCACATTTTTAAAATACTTAGTATGCTATTCAGAAAAGGCTGATTTTGCTAGATACAGAAAAAGAGGCTTCTAGCATGGTATGATCGTTGATAAACAGTGGCCATAAGTCATTTTGTGGTTGCCCAGCATCCAGCCCCCTTCCTGACAGCACCTCAAGCCCCTTTTGGGGAATTTTCTATCCTACCATGTACTCTTGGTGGGAGCATACATCCAAGTACATGCTCTCCAACTATGGAAACCAAAGGCATCCTCTGGAGGCTGCTTCCAGAGAACTTCTGCTCACTCCCTGGTGTAGGCTGGTGGGCACATAACCCAAGCTTAGCCAGTCAGACACAATCTCTTAGGACTTTGGTATATTAAGTAGAGTCCATGCATATACTAAAGATGTAGTTAGAATTGATTCAGGTCAGCAACTGAGCCTGTGTATTTTTGCTGAGTATTCCTGCTACCAAGATCTTCAGAACTCCCTGTCTTCCCTCTGTTCCAAGACTAACTATGCAGCCTCCCTTCAATCCAGAGAGCTTCTCCCATCCCAGATACTTCTAATAAATTCCTTTTTTGCTTTTAAGTCAGAGTCTGTTTCCTGTGTGGGCAATGATAATAACAAATGTGATAAATATATAAAATAAAATATAAGGACATAAGGGTATAAAATTATCTAATTTTATTTATCATTTCTTTGAATGACTTTTATACTTTTTTTTTCTTTTTTCAGTAGGCTCCATGCCCAGTGTGGAGCCCAACGTGGGGCTTGAACTCACAACCCTGAGATCAAGACCTAAGCTGAGATCAAGAGTCGGATGCTCAACGGACTGAGACACCCAGGTTCCCCTTGAATGACTTTTATTCTTATCCATTGGTTTGGTAGAGTGTAAAATATGTTGGCCAAAAAATCTGAAGATCTGGAATCTAGTCCAGGGTTTCCACCAACTGGCTTTAACACCTAAAGTTGAATTCACTCTTGTTTTTTGATATCTTTTTTCTCATCTATACATTAAGGTGGTTTGAACTGCAAGTTTTCTTGCACTCATAAAATATTATGTCTTATAAAAAAGATCAGATTCTTAATAACAATACCAATAGCATAGATCTTCTTTCAAGAAATTAGCACGTGGATGTTATTGAATTTAGTATTTCCCATTCTTTTTAAATAATATTGTTTTTTACACAAATAAAATGTTAGAGTTGTTTCTGACACGACAAACAGAAATCTCATAGTTTCAGACTATTTCCCTAAGGGAATAACATCGCATGCCTCAGAAGATTTAGCTGTAAGAAATACACAGATTTGAAATAGCATTGCTCAGTAAATACCATTATATTTACAAGATCACAGGCAAAGCAATGCATCTTCTATAAATTTTTACATTTTCATTTACATTTCATTTACATTTTACATCACAATATTCTCCTGAAATGTGCTTTCCTTCTTGTTTTCCAATGTATAATGCCATCCTTACACAAAAGTTTCAAGTTTAAGAGAATAAATAATTCCTTTTAAAATTCATTAATGGTTTGATAGACATGTTTGCTAACTCTGTATAAAATTGTTTGGTTCACTTACTAGGTAATATATCCTTAACAGTACCAGGGGTTCAATTTTTCTTTTTTTTTTTTAAGATTTTATTCATTTATTTGAGAGAGAGAGAATGAGAGATAGAGAGTACGAGAGGGAAGAGGGTCAGAGGGAGAAGCAGACTCCCTGCCGAGCAGGGAGCCCAATGTGAGACTCGATCCCAGGACTCCAGGATCATGGACCTGAGCCGAAGGCAGTCGCGTAACCAACTGAGCCACCCAGGCGCCCAGGGTTCAATTTTTCTAAAAGACCTAAAATTACTTATGTCAAAGGCAGCCAAAATTTTTAGAACTGGCATGGTTAACATGGATTGGTGAGGATCTAAAATACCAGGGGAGGGCATATCATTAAGTCAAAAAACCAAGACAAGGTTATGCCTGGATGGCTCAGTTGGGTAAGCACCTGACTCTTGGTTTCAGCTCAGGTCATGATCTTAGGGTCTTGAGATCAAGCCCTGCATCAGGCTCCAGGCTCGGCATGGAGTCTGCTTGAGATTGCCTCCCTTTCCTCTCCCTCCCTCTTTGCCCCTGTCCCCACTCATTCTCTCTCTCTCTCTTAAATAAATAAAATCTTAAAAAAAAAAATCCACAGAAAAGTACTAGTATGAATTCTTTAAAAGTTAAAAAGTGGAGCCATCCTCAAAAAGCCATTCAAACCAAGAAGACTGACAATCATTAAGTCAAGTCTACAAAATAATGGTCATTTAATATTAACATTTATCAAGCATCAACCATATTTTTGTTTTTTTTAAGATTTTATTTATTTATTTGAGGGAGAGAGAATGAGAGACAGAGAGCACGAGAGGGAGGAGGGTCAGAGGGAGAAGCGGACTCCCTGCAGGGAGCCCGATGCGGGACTCGATCCCAGGACTCCAGGATCATGACCTGAGCCGAAGGCAGTCGCTTATCCAACTGAGCCACCCAGGCGCCCCAAGCATCAACTGCATTTGAAAGCCTATGAGATTTTGTGTCTGTCATGAGTTTTATGTTCCTAAACCTAAGTTTGAGTATACTATTTGTTACTAACTGTCAACACAATTCAAAACACAGGGAACTCCATCTATCTTGTGAGTCACTATGCTAAATTCCAGGATAGCAAAGAGGAACAAGAATTGGTCCCTGGCCTTAAGGCACATATGGCCATGAAAACAGACTCAATATAATATGATAAATTCTAGAAAAGAGATGGTATCTAGTGCTATTGTCAAGGAAGCAATTAATTCTGTTTGGGCGCAGAGAAAAAGCTATAAAGAAAAAGTGATATATTAAACCTTTATTTAAAATATTAAAAATATGAATACTAAAATTCTCATCCAGATAATGAACTTCATAGCCCGTCATAGCTGAATTTAAACCCCATTTCTTTCCCTTGTTGGCGATGTGACACTGAGCAGGTTGTCTGGAAATCCAGAATGTAGCCCCCATTCTGGCACTCACTAGTTGTGATCTTAGGCAATTCACTTCACCTCTTTAGACCTCAGTTTCCTAATCTGTGATAGAAGTCATGGAGTCTTGCCTTAATTGCTTTAATTTCCCTCTAATTCTAACATGAATCTGTATTTTACATCAAATTATAGAAACTTCTATCTCTTTTGGAGGTCTCCACTTAGCAAATATTTACAGAGTATCTACTATGTGCCAGGCACTGTTCCAGGCACCTGGTGTGTATCAGTGAACAAAATAAACCAAAATCTCAGGGAAATGATACAGAAAATAGCTTTGAAACACTTTTAAAATGCTTTGCTGTCTCCTGCAGACATCATTTTGCTCGGAGTTTTACATGTGTATTTAAGATATTTAACACTGGGAAATTTGAAATAAGTATGAACATTAAAACAGAAAGAGAAATTTATAGATGAAGTATAGTTGGCAACCTCACCATCAAGATAGGTTTCTCTAAAACCACACTGAATCAGTGCATCTTAGCGACTTGACAAAAAAGGCAGTATGTTAATGAGCTCTTTTAAATCAATTTAGTATACAGACATCTTTTCTTCTTCATTTAAACTACTAGATAGTTTCTTGAGAGCTACAACCAGGTTAAGTTTTATTTCAAGATACATAAAAATTTGTACGTGGTAAGAAAAATAAATACAAAAAGCTATAATCTCTTTCTTTTTCAGAGATTCCACTTCCCTGTTATTTTTCAGGCTTGTTCTAGACAATCTATTCTATTATGCAAGGTCTTTATTTGAGAGTTATAGATTATCACTTCTCAAAAACTGATTTATTATTCAATAACAACTGTGAGATATCAGCAATTTCAAGCAGCTCCAGGAAAGAAACTCACTCTGAGTATGTCAGGAAGCTCAGAGTGTTGAAAGGACACAAGATGAGGTGAGGTAGAACAGAATCTACCTGCTCTCAGAACACACAGTGACTGGAGGGGGCACACGGCATCTCAGTCTTCCATGCTTGGACTCCTCTTCGCCGTGGCCTCTCTCCTTTGCTAAGCCACTCATTTCTTGGCATGCCCTTTCCCGTTCTCTCATGGCAATGTCTTTTTCACAGCTGCAGCAGCCTCCTGGATTCTGCTGCCTGCCTTCTCTCAGAAATTCTGTACACTTCTGCATCACTCTGTGCACTGCATCCTTCTCCTAGGAGACAAGGCCTTCCTGGGGTTGTGGTCACTCTCCTGTAGAGAGCAACCCCGTGGAGCAGAGTTTTCAAGCCCAGCCCCTTCAATGACTGTGTACCTTTGCTTGCCTTTCTATAATCAGTGATAAAGATAATGGAGTCATATGATTTACTTAAAAAAAAAAAAAACCTGGGGCACCTGGGTGGCTCAGTCATTAAGCATCTGCCTTCGGCTCAGGTCATGATCCCAGCGTCCTGGGATCGAGCCCCACATCGGGCTCCCTGCTCCACGGGAAGCCTGCTTCTCCCTCTGCCACTCGCCCTGCTTGTGTTCCCTCTCTCGCTGTCTCTCTCTCTGTCAAATAAATAAATAGAATCTTTTTAAAAAATTTAAGAAAAAACTGATATGCCTAAGTCAGTCTTTAAAAGAGGACTATGGCGGGGATACTTGGGTGGCTCAGTTATTTAAGCGTCTGCCTTTGGCTCAGGTCATGATCCCAAGATCCTGGGATCAAGTCCTGCATCAGGCTCCCTCTGACCCTCCCCCTGCTCGTGCTCTCTCTCTCTCTCTCAAATAAATAAATAAAATCTCAAAAAAAAAAAAAAAGAGGACTATGACATAGTACATACCACATGGTTTCTAAGACACACCATAACTGTTAGACACCTTCCACAGGCTGTTCAGAACTTAAGATACTGTTTCACCATAGAGACTGTATAGACAGAAACTTAAGTCACTAGTCACACCACGAAGTTAGGCCATTTCTTTAAAGACAAAGGGGCAAGTATATATGGCATATACTGGAAATTTAAAATTCAAAATATTGTGAAGAGGTGGCTACATGTGTATGTGTTTTAGAACAAGCAAGCTCAGCTTGGGAGACTATTCTTTAAAGCAAAACAAAATAAACATCTATACAAACAAAACACACTGTGAAATATCTACTTTGAAAGTTGAACCAGTCAGCATCAAATGTGCACTGCAAAACATCTTAGATTACAGCTAGTCAACCGTAAGCGATCATCTTCATGCTGTGAAGCTCCCACTACATTAACAAATGGCCACAGCTCTGGATGAGAGAGCCATCACCCTGGCAAGTACTGTTCAAAGCTTCAGCATCCCAATTTTACCAGGGAGGGGCAGGAGTGCCCCACAACTGCTAGCCTGACAGTTCTCTTCTGGCTTCATGCGTAGAAGTGGCAAGCAAACTACAAAACACAACACAGCAAAGAAAACTTTGGAATAAACTTGTTTTATGGTGAATACTTCTGTAAGACACTGGAGGCACATGAAAGAAAGGACACCCATCTCTTCTTGTTCTTTCTGCAGGTGGGTGGGCAGAAGGCGTATCTGTGAGGTGACAGGAGTCACCTTAGAATGAAGCAGATGACAAGGAAGGCAGAGAAGGGACACACAAGTGGGACTTCAGTGACACAGTCAAGGCACTGATCAAGCCTCACCTACACATGACCCAGCTCATACCCGCACAGAAGACCCCTGGGGCTTTCATACTTTGTATAAGACATCACCTCCTTGGGGCACCTAGGTGGCTCAGTTGGTTAGGCATCTGCCTTTGGCTCAGGTCACGATCTCAGGGTCCTGGGATCAGGCCCCATGTCAGGCTCCCTGCTCAGTCGCTTCTCCATCTCCCTCTCGCTCGTGCTTGCTCTCTCTCTCTCTCTGTCTCTCTCTCAAATAAATAAATAAAATCTTAAAAAAAAAAATACATTGCCTCCTCTGACTCCTGGGTCTCCATCAGCATAAATCAAAGGGAGAGGCCAAAGAGGTCCAGATAGGACCACCCCTCCTTAGCATGTACACAGACACGGGTAGGAGGGAAAACTGACAGCCATCCCTGCCTCTTCCTCAGCAGCGCTCACAACCTTAACATGTTTATAGTCCCAGAGATTAGCAGAACTCATCTTATTATGCCTTTATTTCCCTTTTTCATCACCTCTCAGAAGCCCCAGACCCAGGTCATGTCTAATTCCCACACAGCTCTGTGGGCAGTGAGACAAACCCAAAGTCACCAGCGACCCTCCCTCATACCTGCTTTACACTTTCCATGACTGCTTATAAATATGTGATGCACAATGAATTCTATTTATCGGTGTCTTTCATTAAAAGTAAGCCCCTTTGAGGACAGAGATTTTTGTCCTTTTTATTAACTGCTGTATCCCCTACACACTGAGAGTACTTTCACATTGTTCAGTGAAGGACTATCCAAAAGATTTAAAAACAAAAATGCTGGGATGAGAACAAGTTTTTTTGTTTGTTTATTTGTTTTTTCTACAATTCCCAGATTTTAATCTTTTGGGAGTAAGGGAGGGATTGGACTCATAATATATAGAATTAACATATTCAACACACATAAACACTACCAAAAATTATGAATGTCGATCTAGAACACTGCTCTCAAAAGAGCTATTTTAGCCTCCTTTTACTTCTATAATAACTCTTCATATAAAATATAAACACTCTCAGTTTCAAAAATTCAAAAATTAACTGCTTTCCTAATTATCTCTAAAAGGTTTCCAATGTTCACAATGTATGTTTCAGAACCAAACACATATAATCATTTTAATGAGCATGTCTTCTATCTTTGATATGGAATATTTTAAGGCTCTAATATATTCATAAGCATTCTAATTTTCTGAAATGTTAAAAAGGTATAAACAATCCTTGTATTTGCCTACATGTGTTCAAACCATATATCTATACAAAACCCTGCACAAAAATGTTCATAGCAGTTTTATTCATAATTACCAAAACTTGGAAGCAACCAGATATTCTTCAATAGGGGAATGGATAAAAAAATTGTGGTATATCAATATAATGGAATATTAGTCAGTGATAAACAGAAATGAGCTCTAAAAAAACATAAAGAAATCTTAAATGCCTATTAATAAGTGAAAGAAGCCAGTCTGAAAAGGCTATATACTGTATGATCCCAACTAAGGGACATTCTAGAAAAGGCAAAACTATGGAGGCAACAAAAAGATTGGTGGTTATAGGGGTTCAAAAGGTGGGGAAGTGGGGTGGGAAGGAACAAGGGAGAAATAGGTAGAGTACAGGTAACTTTTAGGGCAGTGAGGTATGATACTATAACGGTGGATATATGACATTATGCACTTGCCAAAATCCATAAAACTATACAACACAGAGTGAACCCTAATGTAAACTATGGACTTGAGTTAATAATAATGTATCAATATTTGCTCACCAATTATAACAAATGTCCCATACTAATGCAAGCTATTGATGGGAGAAACTCTATTTGTGGTTGGGGCAGAGGTATATGGGAATTATCTAAGGAAATTTAAGCTCTAATAGCCATCCCCTTTCCTCCTGGTCTACCCAAGTGGTCATGAACACTATGCATGAGCAAGGATATTAAGAGACACTAGTTCTACACTAGGGAAACAAAATAGCAAAAGAAAAGCCTGAGCAGTCAGAATTTCTGATCAGTTTCATTTTCCTGTTTCAAGTGCTGTGAGATCATAGATCATATTCTCACAAATACCCATAAATCTACACACAGAAAGGAAATGACTAGTCAGGGTAACAGTGAAAATCAAGTGTTGATTTCCTCTGTTTTGTTACTTGTTGGGGGAAGGGACCTACAGAATTATCTAGTTTTCTCATTACAGAGAATTAAGTGATTCATGCCAAATACAGAAAAGTGGCATAAATGATGGGAAAAAAAAATATATGGGAAAAGAGTGATGGCATGCCTTCCACAGAGTGGTTATTAACTGAGTATTTCTTAAATTTGTCTGAAACTATATGCCAGGGAAAGGAAAAAAACACATTTTCCGTGAAAAAAAAAATATTAGAGATGGTTAGAAAAGTTAGTATACTAGAGGTCCAGGGGTACGGCATGCTGGTATAAAAGCTGATACCTCCAACCCAGGAGCGCTGTTTTGAAAACTGGATGAGAGAATGTTTGTAAATGTACCTGGCAAATACCAGTAGTAAAAATGTAAAATTGAGAAAACCACTGAGTAAAGGAGAGAAAATGGTCTTTCAATGCTGTAAGGTAAGACAAAGTGGAACAGAGGCAATACAGTCAGGATCCCCTTCCTTTCCTGGTTCCTTGCTGCTCTAGGTTCTGCCACGTGCAAAACTGCTCTGGGATAGATTTTAATTCATCTATTTTTCTTGACAACTTCAGTTATAACCTTTGCTAATGCTTTTAAGTTCCTACAGGATATAAATAGGTTAGTGAAGATTATGAACTAAAGGAAAATGCCTTCAAGGATGGGATGATGAGGATAGAATGAATTCTTATACCAAAAAGAAGAAGAAAAGAAAAAAGATATGACTCTACATATTTTGTGCCAAATTAATTTCTCCTCTGCTGAGTACAGTAGTTCATAAATCATCTGCCTCCTAAGAATGAATGAAGAACACAGGTAAATACATCAGTGACTTAAATGAACCTATATTTAAGTTAAAGACAAGAATATCTTATGTTTAGAAAACACTGTTTTGAATCAAATCAAAGCTTCAAAATGCTTTCCTGTTCCTGCTTTGTTAATCATGGAAGAAAAAAATGTCAAGCACCTCTTTCTGATTCTAGGTTTGCTCTGACCCTTTCTACCTTCGTCTTCAGTAAAGATCCCATTCAGTTCCTGAAAAAAAAACAAACCCTCATCATAGTCACTTCAAATTATTTAATGGAAACTGCTTTGAACTATCCAAGCACAAGCCAGTCTTTAAATTGCTCACATGCTTGAGTTTGACAGTGTCATAAGTGCCTGTAAATGAATATTGAATAATGCAAATTGGTAACCTGTTGACAATGCAAATTGGTAACCTGTTGACAATGCATTTGCATAAATCAAGAGTATACTTGTGTAATAAATTTACATCTGACCTTTTTAACCTTTCCTACTATTGATCATTCTGCAGCTGCTAAGGTCCTGGACTAGGCTGATGACAGTAAAGAAACAGAAAGGAAAGAATGGCATTCTAGGAGAATGCCAGAGAAAAAGCTATAGAATGAGGAGATAAGCTAGCTCTCAGGGAGAAAAAAATCCAACATTGGAAAAAAAGGACAAGACTTAGCAATTCTACAAAATTAGCTTTTCCAAGTCTATGCTATCTGTACATTATTGTCTTTTTATCTAACAATCACAGCTCATCTGAGGTACAAGTTATCATAAGGCTCCTTGCATTTTTCACAGTATTAAGGCAAGAAAGCAATCCATACAGTTCTCATGAAGTTAAAACCAAAGGACAGTCAAATCCTGAGAGTCAGACAAGTAAAGACGTAAGTGAAATGGCTTGGGTCATAAATCAAAAGCTAATAGAGCCTGAACACATGAGTCTAACCCTTTAATAGTATTCTCTCCTAGCTTGGTAACCCAAGTGAGAAAACAAACTGTAGGGGTTGTCGCCTCTGCAGACACTGGACACTGCATCTGATATTAGTTGTAGCTATCACATTGTGCAGAAAACTTCTTACATGAAATCAGGTAAAACTATTATCACTAAGACTACACTTCTGTCTTCAGGAAAAGAAAATATGAAATTTTCACATCAGGTACATTCAAAGATGCTATCATGCTCAAACAGACTTGAATATTTCTGCTTAATGCTTAAAATTCCTACCAGAGTTTTGCCTCTTTCATAGCAGAGTTCATGCATAGCAGTGCTGTCTCCCACCTATTCAGGAGGTGCTGAGCAAGAGATTCTTAACTGAATGATTAACTCAGCAAACTGCCAGGATGGAAACAACAGACGGAAAGTCCTCTCTATCAGCATGCTAGAGCCATATTTGCCAAGTATCAAAGAGAATAGGCCTATTGAGTGTTGCTATAGAGCAGAGAGGCAGATCAAATGATAAAAGCTACCAGGAAACACGAAAAGCATCAAACAAAATAATGGTCTTGTGATATGGTGAGATACCTGCCACCAAAGAAGTGGTTCTCAATCCACTCACTTAAGCTTTTGTTTCCTAGGCCTGGTATTCAACTGGCGTATTTATGAAGTCAGGGGTGAAGCCTGGAAATATGCAATTTTAACCAACAACTGAGTTGATTCTGATGCAGGTGGAAAACAACATACAATCCTGGCTAAACAACCAGGCCTCAGCAAACCTGTAGAAAGATTACCTACACTGGGTAGAGGTGACACTTGATGAACTGTGAGATCCCTCAGAAATTTAAGAGTCTTTGTTTCTATAAGATTATAAAGGCAAGCAAAACAAACTAACAACAACAATACAGTAAACTTGAGAACACATATGATTTAATACACATTACAGTCTTGTGTTTAAGAAACCAGGCACTGGATTTAAAATGGCCTAGGTTCAAATCCTGTGAGACTTACTAGCTCTGTGATCTTGAGCAAATTACTTACCTTCTCTAAGCTCCTTTTATTTTTAATGGCATAATACTCAGCTCACAGAAAAATTATGAGTAACTAACTTTGTGTTAAACACTCACCTAAAATTATAAAGAATGAAAAGTAATGGTAAGAAAAAAAATGAAAAAAAATCTGACGTTTTTATTTCAAAAATCATGAAAGTAAAAAAACTATATAAACAAATATATGTATATGTATACATATATATACAGCCAAACAGCACATAGAAAACATTCAACATCATTAGCCACCAGATAAATGCAAATCAAAGTCACAATGAGATACTACTTCCCACCCACTACTAGGATGGCTATAATCAAAGACATTTAACATGTTAATAAAGATGTGGAGAAACAGAAACCTCCCTACACTACTGGTGAGATTGTAAAATGGTGCAGGACTTCTGAAAAACAGTTTAGCAATTCCTCAAATGCTTAAACATAGAGTTACCATACGATTCAGCAATACCACGCCTAACTATATACCCAAGAGAATTGAAAACAAGTAGTCAAACAAAAATTTATAGCTGAAGATTCATAGCAGCATTATTCAAAATAGCTAAAAGATGGAAACAATCCAAATGTCCATTAACTGATGAGGGGATAAGTAAGATGTGGTTTATCCCTATAACGGTATATTATTATTCAGCCATAAAAAGGAATAAATTACTGATATATGCTACAACCTCATGAACATTGAAAATACTGTGCTAAGTGAAGGAAGTCAGTCACAAATAACCACATACTGCATAATTCCATTAATATGTAATATTCAAAATGGGGAAATCTATAGAGACAGACAGCAGATTAGTGGCTACTAGAGACTGAGAGTAGAGAGATGGTTTGGAGGTGATGGCTAAGAGATATGGGGTTCCTTCTTGGGGTAGTGAAAGTATTCTAAAATTGAATTTACTGATGAATGTACATTTTTGTGACTAATACTATGCCATTTAATTATATACCTCAAAACGGTTGAATCATACGGTGTATGGATTAAATCACAACAAAGCTAATTTTTTTTTAAAGACATATAAAATACGAAGGAAAACATCCTTCTATAGTAGAAATCTCTGATGCTCTTCAGGAATAGTACCATTTCCTTTGGTGAACTGCCATCCACCAGCCCGCCCCCCGACCCTCATTTTTTGTTACTCTAGTAGGGCTATCAGTCTTCAAATGGAAGTCTTCAAATTCCACTCCTGCCATAGAAACTGCTCACAAATTACTGCCACTTAACTCTCTGAGCTGTTTCTACTTCTGTGCTTCCTGAGAACTACTTATTCAACTCAATTTTCAATTGTGTGGTATAGCCAAACTTTATCCAATAAATTCCTCTTTTTTGTTTAGATCATCTCTCAGTTTAGGTTGCTTGCAATCATGAAACTCTATTTGATATACACTCAAGAATTGCACTGCTCCAAACCCTACTGTAGAAATAATTCTATCAACAATTTGCTATGAATCCTAATAGTTTTTTCAATGCATAGTTTCATTTGCACATATATAAACATCATAATATTATATAAAGTATGACTGTATCATATTTGATTTTATTACTACTTCATGAATAATTGTTTTATTTATTCATTATTCTTTTAAAATCAAGGGGAATAGAAAGCACCCATCAAAAGTATATCAAGTTATTATTTGTCTAGGAAACTCTTTATCTCTCCTTCTATTCTGAATGACAACCTTGTCAGATAAAGAAATTTTTTTAAATACCAGGCATAAATTACTAACCTCAGAGTACAAACTTCAGTTCCCTTCATAAAAAGTAACAGAATGTGTTTCTCTAAAGTATTAGAGTTGATTTTAAGTGAAAAACATCAAATTGTTCTCACTGCTATCCATTTTCTTTAAGATTTTATATATTTACTTGAGAGACAGAGAGCACACTCGTGTGCTCACACGGGGGTGGTGGGGCAGGGGGTGTGGCAGAGGGAGAGGGAGAAGCAGAGCCCAACAAGGGAGAAGTGGGGAGCCCAACAAGGGAGTTCAATCTCACCCTGAGATAGTGACCTGAGCTGAAGGCAGCCACTTAACCAGCTGAGCCACCCAGGCACCCCAAATCTGTTGCATTTCTATGCACCAATAACGAAGCAGCAGAAAATGAAATCAAGAGGTTAATCCCATTTATAATTGCACCAAAAACAGTAAGATTCCTAGGAATCAACCTAACTGAAGAGGTAAAGGATTTGTACTCTGAAAACTACAAAACACTTATGAAAGAAATTGAAGAGAACACAAAGAAATGGAAAAGCATTCCATGCTCAAGGATTACGAGAACAAACATTGTTAAAATGTCTATATTACCCAAAGCAATCTACACATGTAATGCAACCCCTATCAAAATACCACCAGCATTTTTCACAGAGCTAGAACATACAATCCTAAAATTGTATGGAACCATAAAAGATCCCAAATGGCCAAAGCAATTTTGAAAAAGAAAAACAAAACTGAAGGCAACATGATTCTAAATTTCAAGCTATATTACAAAGCTGTAGTCATCAAGACAGTATGGGACTGGCACAAAAACAGACACATAGATCAATGGAACAGAATAGAGAACCCAGAAATTGACCCTCAACTATATGGTGAACTAATATTTGACAAAGCAGGAAAGAATATCCAATGGAAAAAAGACAGTCTCTTCAACAAATGGTGCTGGGAAAACTGGACAGCTACATGCAGAAGAATGAAACTGGACCACTTTCTTACACCATACACAAAAATAAATTCAAAATGGATGAAAGACCTGAATGTGAGACAGGAAACCAACAAAATCCAAGAGGAGAACACAGGCAGCAGTCTCTTTGACCTTGGCCATAGCAACTTCTTACTAGACACGTCGTCGGGGGCAGGGGAAAAAAGGAAAAATGAACTACTGGGACTTCATCGAGATAAAAATCTTCCACACAGCAAAGGAAACAATCAACAAAACTAAAAGGCAGCCTAGGGAATGGGAGAAGATATTTGCAAATGACATATCTGATAAAGGGTTAGTATCCAAAATCTATTAAGAACTTACCAAACTCAACACGCAAAAAACAAATAACCCAGTTAAGAAATGGGCAGAAGACATAACAGACACTTTTCCATAGAAGACTTCCAGATGGCTAACAGACACATGAAAAGATGCTCAGTGGGGCGCCTGGGTGGCTCAGTCGTTAAGCATCTGCCTTCGGCTCAGGTCATGATCCCAGGGTCCTGGGATCAAGCCCCACATCTGGCTCCCCGCTCAGCGGGAAGCCGGCTTCTCCCTCTCCCACTCCCCCTTCTTGTGTTCCCTCTCTCGCTATCTCTCTCTCTGTCAAATAAGTAAATAAAATCTTAAAAAAAAAAAAAGAAAAGATGCTCAGTATCACTCATCATCAGGGAAATACAAATCAAAACCACAATGAGATACCATCTAACACCTGTCAGAATGGTTAAAATTAAAAACACAAGAAACAATAGGTGTTGGTGAGGAAGCAGAGAAGGGGGAAACCTCTTGTTGGTGGGAATGTGAACTGCTGCAGCCACTGTGGAAAACAGTATGGAGGTTCCACAAAAAGTTAAAAATGGAACTACCCTATGATCCAGCAATTGCACTCCTAGGTATTTACCCAAAGGATACAAAAATACAGATTTGAAGGGGTACATGCACCCCAATGTTTATAGCAGCATTATTAACAACAGCCAAACTACGGAGAGAGTCCAAATGTCCATCATCTGATGAATGAATAAAGAAGATGTGGTATATATATTCAATGGAGTATTACTCAGCCACCAAAAAGGATGAAATCTTGCCATTTGCAATGATAAGGATGGAGCTTCAGTGTATTATAAGTGAAATAAGTCAGTCAGAGAAAGACAAATGTTATATAATCTCACTTATATGTGGAATTAAGAAAGAAAACAGAGGCACATATGGGAAGGGGGAAAATAAAAAAAGGAGAGAGGGAAACAAGCCATAAGTGACTGTTAATGATGGAGAACAAACTGAGGGTTGACAGAGGGGGTGGGTGGGGGATGTGACAGATGGGTGATGGGGATTAAGGAGGGCACTTGTGATGAGCACTGGGTGTTGTGTGTAAGTGATGAATCACTGAATCCTGCTCCAGAAACCAATACTGTACTGTATATTAACAAAATTTAAATTAAAAATTTAATTAAATAAATAAACAATAAATTTTAAAAAGCATATCAGGTTAAAAAAAAAAGTATAGCAGGTTAAAATCCAGCAGACATTTACTAAATAGACTTGGTGGTTGAAAAAAATATTTTTTACATACTTTTAGATAGGTAAGAGAAAGCCGAAAAGTAATTTCTAATCAACTTTTGTTTACAATTTACTTTGGCAGATAATAAAAAATTATAAAATAATTACATAACAGGAAACAAGCAATTTACATGACAGTCATCTTATACCAGTTGAAACCATGCAAATTCAATTCAATTTTATTAAATGTGAACTGTATAATGTTTTTCAATGTGCTGATTATACTGGCCTTCAAGAGGTCCAAAAACAAAAGTTTACAGTGGTATACTTACCATTTAGTCAACATTCTGTAATTGTCACAATGCAAATATTGATCAACAAAATTTCCAGCAAAATGAAATATATTTAGGGAAAAAAGTTCATGACTTTTATTATTATGATAATAAAATTACTAGTACTTAGTAAATTTAGCACTTAGTAAATCTTATCTCAATTATTTCTCAAAAAAATGATCCTTTGAGGCAGATATTGTTATTATAATCACCCAAGAGCCCTGTGATAGCAAATGGCAAATCTAAGATCCAAGTTAGGTCTTTCTATCTCTCAAGCTCCTTTCTTAACCAATACCTCTGGAATATCATAAAAATGAGTTTAATGTAAGGTAAAAGAGTTTTTATAATATCCAATTGTATTAAAGCATCTATATTTAAGAAAATCCTGAAAGAAACAAATCAATTTTCTGAATCAGCACAGTTATTAAACCTGAGCTCTTTACTTCTTGGCACAGGCAAACTTACACTATCAATTCCATTAGCACTGTGATAAAGGTGAAATCAAGTTAATTCAAGCCACCTACTTGATAAACCTGTGATCTTTATAAACACAAAAAACAGGTTAGTATAGACTCCTAATGTAATTATTCTGCATCAGAAATAAGTACACAATTCCATAATAATGCAAAATAATATAAAATACATTGTAATTACTACAGACATTGTTACACAGATCTTTCCATATTTATGCATATTTAATTAAAATGATATTTGTCAAAAGGCTAATGAGACCATTTTGAATCCCATTTACTGAAAGGCTAATGAGACAGTAGAATATGAGCTGTTTATTAACTGAAGAACAAGATATGTGGCATCAATACACAGTAAGAGAAGACCAGAATGAAAAAATATCACTGAAAGCCTCTCATAAACCTCACAGTAAAAAGAAAAGTCATATTAGAGATAAGAAAGACCATGTACAATGTCAGCTTCCCACTTAACCGATAGGGAAGTGAAAATTTATAGCCTAGTCAAAGAACTTACTAATGAGAGTATATGAATTATTATTCCATTTTCCAGGATTATAGTTGTTATAGGTATTTAAATACAAGTCATTTTACAATGGCAAGATAGGCCACGATGCTTACAAGGTGAAATAAAATTTCATAACACTGCGCCTAAAACAATCCCACATTACATGGCTGCACATCAGAAAAACACCATTGATATTTCACTGAGCCAAAAAACAAAGTTCCCCTACCATGTGAATATACTGGAAGGTAACCATGCTAAAAGGCAAGTGGAAATGCCAGTCATTTTCTCAAATAATAATAGCAACAATATATATCTGAAGGCTTTCAGCTTCAAGACAGAAAATTCCAGAGATATCAAAATGGCACATATTATCAACTCTAAATAACAAAATTGTTTAATATGTAAATGCAAACTATCTGCTCATCAAATAAATAGAAACTCATTTTAAAAAGTAAGAAAAAGTAGGAAGTCCAAGTTTGGAATTTTTAGATGAAAGGCAACTTTCTAAGTCAGGACCTTGGTTAAATATTTCCTGATATTCATAACAGCATGCATACATATACAGTAAGTTTAGGTAAAAAACAAAATCCATATACATATTGCAAGTGGCAACTCTTCTCTGCAGATAATTTAGTATTATGAATTATTTGAAGAAAATTCCTAAGTAAATTACTAGGAGAGGGCAAAAATAGCTCTATCAAAAACTTTCCCATGTGTTGGCGCCTGGGTGGCTCAATTGGTTAAGCGACTGCCTTCGGCTCAGGTTATGATCCTGGAGTCCCAGGATCGAGTCCCACATCGGGCTCTCTGCTCAGCAGGGAGTCTGCTTCTCCCTCTGACCCTCCTCCCACTTGTGCTCTCTATCTCTCATTCTCTCTCTCTCAAATAAATAAATAAAATCTTTAAAAAAAAAAAAACTTTCCCGTGTGTATTCCTCAACATAAATTAACATGAAAGAATTAAATCATCGCTAATTTATTTGTTAGGAAAAGGTGATACTTTATTACTTCACCTAAATAATTTGAAGGCACTTCACAGTAATATGTCTTTTTGTTAACACTTATTCAATGGTATGTTTATTAGCTGTCACATTAAGACCCTGCCAATAGAGTTTTTAAATATTTATTAAGCAACGCCTCCTACATCCAAAATGAGATTATACTCAGTATCTTCAAAGAATCTGAAATAGCATATTATATATTTATTGACTCCTAGGATATGCTCTAGCCAGATAATGATCTTTTGTCAGAGAAAGAGCAATCTTGTCATGTGGGCCTCTTCACACAGACTGACAGCAACACTTAGAATGTAATAAAAGCAAAACTATTCACCTAAGTGGAAGTGAAAGGACTAGTTCTAACTGTTGAGACTTTTATTTTTCTTTAAAATTTTAGTCCCTTGAAATCAAACTTCTTGAGTTAATACACAGCTATTAAAAAGCAGCAGACTTGTAATCAATACCTTTACTAACAGCTATTCCCCAGGGTCTCTTAAATATAAGCACCAGAGTTTTCCAAGATGGAAAACACCCAATTAGGTTTTCCTGAACCAATTTAGCTTGTCCAACTATTGAGTATTTTGACAATAAATATATTCACACTCTTGAGTTTGTGAGAGAAAAATTAGCCCTTTAATTAGCAGTAAAACTAGTCTAGAAATGAGCCATCTGGCTTATCTCTGATATAGTCTGAGACTGTATCATGTCATCAGAAATTTTTTTAAATACCAGGCATAAATTGCTAACCTCAGAGTACAAACTTCAGCTCTCTTCATAAAAAGTAACAGAATGGGTTTCTCTACAGTATTTGAGTTGATTTTAAGTGAAAAATATCAAGCTCTCCCTGCTATCCATTTTCCATGTTACCAGAATAAGAGAACAAATCTGAGCTCCTTATTCAGATATAAGTAGATCTGGGAATAAAGAAAACCTTTTATCACCCAGGTGCTCGTATTTCAGTCAGCCAGGGCTGAGACAACACCGCACAAACTGTGGTAGTTAATTAATATTGATGGTTAAAATGATGTCTTTGAACCCATGTGAACAGCTCTTCTGGACTTGAGTCAGTCAATAAATATATATTGAGTACACACAATGACCAGGCACTGGACTTGTCACATCAATCAATCAGGCTTTTTTTAAAAAGATATAGAGTCTAGGGAGGAGATATATGCAAATGCAGTAATACACTTACCTAATGAAACAAAACAAATTTGAACTTCTGTTCCTGTTTTTCATAGGTATAAATTTAGATATACACACAGAGATTTCAGTATAGCTATAGGCAAAAATATGGGAAGACACACACACACATATGCATACATCTTGGTCACGATGTAAAATATGCTTCTTACTTGATACAGCCAAAAAACCTTGAAAGCCACAAGTATATGAAATTTGCCTAAATAACTTAAGGCAGGATTCATGAAGGAAACAGCATTCAGGTTGATACTGTATGAACAAGTTTGTTCAGTAGAAGGATCAGAGGCTTCCAGACAAAGGGAATAGGGTATATATAGGTTGAGGATGTTGAAATGTGATTAGGGCCACATGCTGAAATAATATTTTGGATATACTGGATCAAATAAAATGCATTATTAAAATCACAATCACCTTTTTTAGTTTTTTTTTTTGATGTGGCTAATCAAATATGTAAAGCTACATAGACGGCTTCAACTGGACAGTAACAGTGAAGATGATGAAGTGGAGGGAGGAAATTACACTAGCAGTGATGAGGTCAAAGTTAGGCTCCTGAAACAGCCAAGGTGAGAGAAGATGACAGCCTGGTCCAGAACAGTGAGAATGGAGCATGAATAACTAGGCAGGGTCTGAAACTCCAGGCAGAGAGGTCATGATCATTTTGTGCGATTAAAAAAAAAAAAAAAAAAAAAATCAGACCTGGAGCTCCTCATCCCCTCTCTGCTCCAATTTCTCCTCTTAAAACTGAAGAGTAAGTGAGATTGAAACTCACTGGAGTAGGAAATACAGGTAAGCCTCCAAACCCAAGCCTCATGGTTCAACAACACACTGGAAAAGCCAGACATTGAGGGTTACCAAAAATTCATCCAACTTTGAAGCAGCACTTTATTTCCCTGCTGGCTCCTACACCTTTTTATAAATCCATTCTTCAGGCCAGAACTGCAGAAGGCAGAAAGGGTAAAAGTGGATAATTAAAATATCAAAATCTTACCCTGAAACTCCCTTACTCAAAAGTCTTTAGCAACAGGCAAACTAAAATTTACATTCAGTTTTTCTGCCTCTTTATTTTTTATCTTTCTTTTCCTCAGTCTGACTCTCCTGAAATCCTCTCTCCTTTTGCTTTCAACATGTTCAAGTCCATGAACATATATCTCATATGCCACCTTCCCAAGGGAGTCTTCCCTGAACCATCCAGTTAGATTTAAGTATCACTGCCTCATCTATGCTCTCATAGGCCTTGCTTATGTCTCTATTAAGTCCTTAATCAGTTATTCAATTATATCTCCCCTCGTAAATCAGATGGAGATTGAAACATTCGGCCGCATATCCCTGACCTTGAGCACTCCATCCAAGCTGGTCCCTGCTCTAAGCCACAATTCATCTCTCCTTCCCCTGAATTCCCACAGCACTTTGTGGGGAGCAACTGGGCCCAGGAGTCCTTGATCAGCACTCTCCCTCTTTTTTTGAAAGAAGAAAGAAAACAAAGAAAAAGAAAGGAGACCTAGAAGGACATTGTATCATGGATAACCAATCTGAACAAATCTTACTGACCAGACCAGAAGAACCTAAGGAGCAATCTTTTGACGCCTCTGCCAATCACTGTTTTGTTTGGCCTGGAGCTATAGGAACTCTTAAATCACGGGCTAAAATTTGGAAGATCCACAGGCAATGAAAATGAGTCATGAAGCAGTCAGTGAGACTAAGGCCCCAAAGACAGCCAGCAGTTGGGGTTGTACCCCAGAATTTCAGGGAGAACACTTCATACACATATGTTTTAACCAGCTAAACCATGCTAGGAAGTATATAGATTATGCTTAATAAATAATGAATTTCTAACTTGATTATTAATAATAGGAAAGCCCCTTATAAAGTACATGACAGCACACAAAGTGCTTCTAAGTACTTCCATTTTACACTTGAGGAAATGAAGTCTCAGATAATGTGGTTGAGTTCTATTAAGGCCTTATTCATCAGCAAATATTAAATAAATACTTTCCTTTTTTAGGGGGAGAGGGGCAGAGGGAGAGGGAGGGAGAGAGAGAATCTTAAGCAGGCTCCATGCCCTACGTGCAGCCTGACATGGCTCTCGATCTTACAATCCTGAGATCATGACCTGAGACAAAATCAAGAGGAGGATTCTTAACCAACTGAGCCACCAAATACTTTCCATACACAATGCACTGGGATGGAAGCAGTCCTGCTCTCAATAAACTTTTTTTTAATGGGAAAGAGAGATAATAAAATAAGTAAAATGTAGAGTATGTCAAATGGTGCTACTGGGAAAATACAGCAAGGTAGGTAGGAAATAGGGGTTTTAAATAAGATGGCCAAAGAAGGCCTCAAAGGCAAAATGACATTTGAGCAGAGAGCCAAATGGAGAGGAAGAGAACCAAGTGATCGGTGTTCCAATCTAAACTGTTACCCAAATCTTAGATTTCTACTGCTTATGTTCTTTCAAATACAGCAATTTGCCTTTAAAGAAGACGCTGGATCTGGCATGAGGGGCAGCACCAAGATGAGTGAAGAGGAGAATGCACTGGCAAGTCCATGCCGGTGTAGGATATGCAGGGCGAAGGATGCTAGATGTCCCTGCACCATTGGTTCATAGCTGACAGCAAGGACAAGGAACAGGAAGTCATCTTCATCAGTGATTCCTGGGTCCAGCTAATGCACCAGTGCAAGATCTGGCAGGGGCTCTTTTCTGCTCTGCATGCACTTAACTTTGGTATTGGCAGTGACAGCACATAACAGGTGCTTTGGCAGCTGGAGAATGGGGAGCTGGAACAAATCTGGCCCAAGATTGTAGGGGGGCTAGATTTGTGCCAGGGGCCAGCACCCCAACCTACTTCATGTGAAAAACTGATGTGTGAATGAGCTGGTCTGGGCAGCATTGGTCGGCCATCTACAGGCCCACCTCCTGGATGTCACCCTCAGCTTTGTGCACTTGGATGGTACTGTAAGTCAGCGTGGCTTGTACGAATACCTGCATCTGAGCCGCCTGGGCTACACACCTGTCTGTCGGGCCCTGCACACCCTGCTTCGGCATCTGCTGGCCCAAGACCAGGGCCAGGGTGTCCCCTTGCCAGAGGCTACAACCTAAGCATCCTCCTTCCCCAACATTAAATTCTCATTCCTCAAAAAAAGAAGGAGGAGGAGGAGGAGGAGGAGAAGAAGAAGAAGTAGAAGAAGAAGTAGTAGTAGTAGTAGTAGTAGTAGTAGTAGTAGTAGAAGAAGTAGTAGTAGGAGGAGGAGGAGGAGTGGAAGAAGTAGTAGTAGTAGTAGTAGTAGAAGTAGTGGTAGTAGTAGAAGAAGCAATAGGAGTAGGAGTAGGAGTAGTAGAAGTAGTAGGAGTAGGAGTAGTAGAAGTAGTAGTAGTAGTAGTAGAAGAAGTAGGAGTAGTAGAAGTAGTAGTAGTAGAAGAAGTAGTAGGAGTAGTAGTAGAAGTAGTAGTGGTGGTAGTAGTGGTGGTAGTTGAGCCATGGGCTACAGAGCCCCTGGAAAAGCCAGGCTGTCCATGGAATCTCGATTTCACTTTAGGCCTTTTCCATCTATAGACCCTGGAGGCCAGCAGAAAGGATACTGTGGCCTATGAGCATGTGTGAGTGCTTTGTAAGCAGAAAGTGCCTTTAGAAATGGCTGCTGTATAACTGCACAGTCAGTGTCATAGTGCAATGTGTCAGTGCTAATCACATGTGGTCCTTGGGGACCTTATTAAGACTGTTCTCCTGATTTGCTAGCAGTCCCTGGTAGAGCTAGAACACCTGACCACTATCATAAGGCTGTTATCTGATTCACCAAACCATACAACTAGATGGGCCCAACAGCAGTCCACGCCCTCCGAGACTGGGAACATGGCTACAGCTAAGCTGAATGAGCAGATGACTCAGACTACTATGGTAACTGCCCCTAATCCTTCAGCACTTCTCCCTCAATCCATATAAATTGGCATCATAAGAAGTTCCCTCTGGTCAGTTAAGGAAAGAGGGGAAAAGGGTGGGTCTTTTCATTCATAAAAGGACCTGTACTGAGCTGGCAAAAGCTAGGTGTAAGTGGTCACTATACAACACCACCCCTCTTTAGTGGCCCTGAAACACAATGGTAAAGAGAAAATCTTCCACTGGGAAGAACTTTAGGAGGCATGGCCTGAGGTAAGGGTATACACTGGTTAATCGTTAGTGGCTTAGGAGTTGACAGGCTAGACAGAACTTAGAACGAATTGGAAAACTGGTTCAGTTTATGGGGCCAGTTGGGTGGCAGTAACCCGCAAACTTGAGATGCTGACCTATAAAATGAAGTAAATGCTTACAACTAGTAATGCATATATGGTGCCATCTTTTCCTTCTGAAGGTATGCAAAGTGGAGGTGAGAGTAGTCCCTCTATTTTCTTTATGTCTAAGTAAAAAAAAATATTGGCAGCATGTTTTCTAAATTTGGTGAATATCATGAAATTACAGATTCACAAAGCTCAGTGAAACCACAGTAGGAAAATTACCATGCAAATCACACCTTTGAATGCTATAGTCGAACATAAAACTAAGACAAAGAAAAACACCCTAAAAGCATCCAGAAAAAGTAGACATTACACACATGAGGGCAATTATATCAATTTTTAAAAAATAAGTTTTTTAATGAAACATAACACATACAGAAAGGGGCACAAATGTAATTATTTGGCACAACTTATCACAACGTGTGAAGATAACTATGTAACCACCACCCACATCAATAACTACAACACTAGTCTGCCTCTTCTTAGTCTTTACTCTTATTCCTTCCCAAAGGTAATCATTACCCTGGTTTCTAAAACCAAAAATGAGGTTTGCCAGTGGTTAACCTTTATATAAATTGAATACGTGATGTATTCTTTTTTGTCTAGCTTCCTTTAACATCATTGAGATTCATCTATGTTGTTACCTGGACCAGTTGTTCATTTGTTTCCATTGCTATACAATGAACGACTAGACCACATTTAATGAATATACCACAGTGTATTCATTGTACTGTTGATAGACATTAGACATCTCCAAAAAGATGCCAAGTGGTAATTTTCATTGACAGGACTAGCAGTACCACTCCAAACTGTAAAATGTTAAAGTGGTAACTAGAGAATGTTTGATCTTTTTATTGTTGTTTTTAAAGGCAAATGTCCTGCATGGTTTGCTATGGTTTCTGTCATACAAAAATCATTTCACTCTACCCTGCATTACTTGGCTGTCACAAGACATAAAATGAGCGGCAATAAGAAAAGCTTTATTGAGAGGAGGGAAAAGTACACATTTCTGGTCCCGTACCCAGATCACTACCCTCACCTAAGGCATGATTTACCCTTTCCAGTAAAGTATCTGTACAGTTCAATTAATTACCCTCTGCCAATCAGAAATAAATTTTGGTTCAGAGAGGTGGGGTAAAGCAGCAGACTCAACCTAACAACTGTTCCATATGAATACTAGATCATTCTGGAGTAGCCATCTCAACAACAAACAAATCTTCATAGCAGAAATGTTATCTCCATGAGACTCTGCCCATTTCTTCACCCTGTTAGCTTCAGTCCTTAATATTGTCTTTTTGGGCTCATAGATTCATTCACTCAACAAACGTGAGCTGCATACCTAAAATAAGCCAAGCACTTTCAGTGGCCAACTATTTTAAGATGGTGTGTGTGTGTGTGTACACACACACGTATACACAAACACACAATTATAGACATTGGCCCTGTGTGGCCTCCAGTTGGGAATATTTCTAAGCACGCAAACTATTTAAATTCCAGTGTGAATGTACGTGTATTTGTGTGTGAGTGAGTTTGTATTATAGAGAGAGACAAAGTAAAGGAGATGAAGAATGGGATAAGAAGCAACCAAAGTTGTATTAGACAAGGACAGCAGAAATCATAAAAGACTCATGAGGAAATGTGACCATATTTAAAGTACAATAATGAAATGAGCCTTCACTCACTTCTCTCCTCTGTACAATCACATTCACTACTCATCAACTGCTTTACCCATACCTTGTGTGCTCCTTACAGGTTATATAATCAAGATCTACCTTTAAAAGCTATTTGCAAAAGTGTCTATGCCATAAACTTTTGGCTGACAAGTAATTATATATATCTTCCAAAGAAAATCAAGCATAAAACCCCACAAGAAAAGATGAGAACTGATACCCCTGATTCATAAAGGAGGCAAAAGAGATTTAACCAACACCTTAAGTTTCTGTCTCACCATCCGTTAATTTTAAATTTGATTTTGCTTTTTATATCAAAAAGCACTTATTCAAAAATAGCAGAAAACCCCTATATCCATATGTTGTCCTGCAAAAAGAGAAGAAAATACTATTATTTGTATTTCTTGTTCAAATACTCTAAGAATAAAAGAACTGTTTTCAGAAATGATGAGGTTCCTGCAGATAACATTTACCCACTGGATTTGAGGCTTTTTTGTGACATAAAGTGCAGAGTACTTTGAGGATGGTTACAGATTCAATGGCACAGAAAAGGCTTTTAACTTTGGCTCATTTCCTCTGACCACCATGCCTCCCTTCTAAATTATAACCTCTCAAAGCTACAGATCCTTTAAAACTAGCTTTTAAACTGCCTTTCCTTAGTATCATCACAAAATAAGAACACTTTACTTGAAAATAAAAATACAAAATTATCGGACTCAATAACTGTTCTCATTATTGCAAATCAATAAACAAAACTCAACAAAAATTGTTTTTGTTAATAGCTATCACTTATTGAATGGCCAAGAAATAAATCCAAAAGAAACCAAAGAAAGATCTGCCTTAACAATATAAATGGTTTCTATTCAGAAACTATATTTAATATCAGAAATGGCCAGCACATATCCCAGTGCTATTATTATCATCCTTAACAGAATCTTAAGCTAAGCACTAAAATCCTGTCATTTGCATCTTAGAATAGTAAAAATTTTGAGAAAACAAAACAAAAAAAGAAACCACTAAACCACTAGAGAATCCCATTTTTAATTAGGAATGTCTTTCACGATATAACCCATAACAAATACTACCTCCTCTGCTGAATTTTTTTTAATCACTGCAGCACTTTATATCCATAGAAAAATAATAATAGGAATAGGAAACATAAGAAGCATCAGGGCCCCTTCCCCTTGGTTGAGACTGAGCAAGTAGTTGGCATGGCCAGCGAAGCCAAAACCAAATATTCAACCAGCTGGTTGGGGATAAGTCAAGTTGGTGACCCACACAGCTGAGAGACTGGTTTTATACAGGGGGAAATGAGCAAACAGGTAACATTTAAGGTTAATAGGATCCAGGCACAGATAGATAGATAGATAGATAGATAGATAGATAGATAGATAGATAGACAGATACAGATAAATACATAGAGAGAGAGAGAGTTTATAAAAACTGTATTTCCTAATTTCATTCCCTGAGAAGACCTAGCAGGAATGATACTCCAGTAGCAATGAGCATTTTTAGAACCCGACCTTGGTTTCTAAATGTCTAAATGTCATTCTCCATTAAAAGGAACGAGAATTTCTTAGTAATTCCAAGGTTGGAACAAGAAATGTATAAGACAAGCCTGACCACCTTTTAACATGAGGAACTAAGAACACAACATCACTTCTATAGTAATCTTGCCCAAAATAATCTGAACCCATTCATGAGGAAACACCAGATAAAACCAAATAGAGAAGCATGATTTGGTTGAACTCTTCCAAAATATCAAGATCATGAGATAAGAGAAGAATAAGGAACAGTTCCAAATTGAAGGAGACCAGAAAGCCAGGCAACTAAACACAAGGTATGATCCTGGTTTCTGGACTCATAAAGAACATCACTGGGACAACTGGTGAGTTGTGAATGAGATCTGTGGATTAGATGGTAATATTATATTAATATTTATTTTCTATTTTGATTATTATATTGGGGTTAAGTGGAACAACATCCTTATTTTGAGGAAATACTCACTGAAGTACCAAAGGAATACTAGGGCATCATGTCTGCAATTTTTACTCTCAAGCCAAAAAAAAAAAAAATCTTCAAAACAAGAATGTATCAGAGTAAAGGGTGACGGAGAAAGAGAGAGAAGAAAGAGAATATGATAAGGCAACTGTAGTTTAATACTAGTAACAGGGGAATTGAATGAAGAAGTTATTTGTCCTGTTCTTGAAACATTTTGCTGAGTTTGAAATCACTATAAAATAAAAAGTTTAAAAAATATATGTCTATTTACAAATGTTCATTTACTATTAAGAAAAGTCTTAACTTTCTATGAAGGGCCAGAATCTGCTATGAATTTAAAAAAAAAAAAGGATATGCTGTGGCTAGAGGCAGAACACAACCTACATAATTCAAAAAGCACTTAAACCAAATAAGGACGTTAAAAGGTCTTTTATCATCAATATGTCTAAAAAATGCAAACACTTGCCTGATTAAAGGTGATGTATACTGGGAATTATAAATACCATAAGGATAAAACTGCAAGAAATCCCTAAGAGTCATAGGAGAAAAAGATTGGTGTAGACAGATGCGTCTCCCACATGAGCCTCACCGCCGTGGGCAGGGAGTGTGGTCAGAAGACAGGCTCCAGGTCCAGAGAATTCAATCTCCCGCAGCTGCAGACAGCAGTCCCCCACATGGGGGCTGCCCACATCCCCCGCAACAAAGCGGGGCAACAGGAAGCAACCCTAAGGGCAGTACTACCTGAGTTTCCTGGGGCCGGCTGGGCAGTTCAGCTTCTTTTTCTGCCCAATCCTGCAGCTCCCCCTTCCAGGCACAGCACACAACCCCTGATGCATATCTTGCACCCCAAACTCCATCTCACTGTTCACCTCTGGGGAGCCCAGCCCACAGACAAGGACTTCCTTTGTTACTTGATGAAACATAGCTTGGTATGGACACCTTTTACAGTTCAGCCTTGTGAGTGGGTCATGTAATTTCTGACTCACAAGATAGCCATGAATTTTTTTTTTCAGCCATGAATTTTCTTAAGGTGAATTCTGCCCCTAACTCTCATCCATTTACCTTCTCATGCTGTGTGACAAAAGAATTGTACTTTCCCTTTTTCATGTTAGCCAAATACAAAAGATAATCATTATTTAAACAACAAATTTCCCTCTTATGGTCCATTAGCTCCTGCTGCTTGTTCCTGTAGTGAAATTGAAATATAACAAAACGATTTCCATGGCAATAGATAATAATCTAGTAAATGTGAATTTCTGGCTTAGCAACAGAACAAAATAGGAGGAGATTATGGGACTGCAGTGGGACTAAATTTCAATTTCTGTGTATTTTTAGCATCACATTTTAAAACAAAGCAAACACAGACAAATTCATATACACAGAAATATGAAGAGTCAAACTCTAATTATAGGATAAATTTAAAAGACAGATCTCAATGATCAATTCGTAATATTACTCCCTACCATTACTGCCAAAATACATTGAATTATCATAAAAAAATTTACTTGTAAATTTGAGAATTCTTAGGGGTTTTATTTGAAAGTCTATTATCTACTTTAATACCAGCTCCAACTACTAATATATTCCATTATGTTCATTTTTAGTAGTAATTACAAATATGGATTATGATTAATATATAAATGAAAGATTCTCAAAAGACCTCCAAATCTCTACAAAGCCTAGGAACAAAGGAGCCAGAGAATTTGTGAACATCACAAATACAGCAACAGATCTCTCCTGATACCTAGGGAGCCAAAGCTCTCCATTCCCCCCATGAAACATGCACACCGATACGCCGGGGCAGCACACTCTGCTGCCAGCCTACTATGCACGTGTTCTCCCTACATCCCGAGTTATACACTCACCGAGAGTCAATGTTGTGTTCCCACACTTACTGCCAGTTGTTCTTGCTATAATGGCATAATTAAACTGTTCACAATCTGATGAAATATAAGTGCAAAAAGGGAAGAATTACTGTATCTAAGAAAAATAACTACCATGTTTTGCAAAGATCTGATAAAGATGAATCACAAAAAAAATACGAACAAATTGAGTATGAACAAAGCTAGACTTTGGACAATTAAGGAAACAATTATTCGTATCTAAAAAGTATTCTACGCTCAGATTGCTTTGTGTCTTAAATTTTTGTTCTTAATAACCCAAACTGCAAATTGTAGATAATGCACTGTCTGTGCTTTATTCAATAATGACTATGCAAAACACCAAGCTGTTGAAAGGAAAAACTCCAGCCTTACAACAAAAAATGACAAATAAAAAGTGAGACAAACATATGAGTTCAAGGAAGCCTAGACAGAATTCTTTAATATTAGTAATACAAACACACCTCTCTCTGATTTGCCCCCACTCTCCAGGTGGGATTCTAGCCTTCGTAGGGCTGGCACTGAGCACAGCCCCCTTGTCCTTGACCTGCAATAAGCAGTGCTTCAATCACAGGCTAATTCTTCCTGGCTGGCAGTGAAGGCTTAAAAGGTGTTCTTCCCCTGTTTGCTTCACTGTACTCTCCTTGCTTTACACATATGGATTCCACATTACCCACTTGATTTCACTTGTATCCAGCAGATCACATCAACAAACTGTACTTTGTCTTTGGTCATCTGCTACCCAAGGTGGGTCTCAGACAGGAAGGTATTCCTTAGCCCCAGAGTCACATGGGCAATTGCTTAATTGAACACACTTCCAATCCTTTAAGCACCTCTGTCAATGGATATATTGGCTACCAGGAAAATGTTTACCTAGGCGACCCCAGCCTTTTTTTCCTAGGCTAGCTACATTTTAATGGTTGATGTTCCCTGCCCAATGAAAATGTACAAGAGCGACCAAAAACACATGTTCTGCCATGGGCCCAGCATTTGCAGATTTAGATCCTAAAGCACCTTATTGGACTACTTTTTACTCTAGTCTATCAATTTAACTTCCTTAGCTTCTATTGAACTCACTTCCCATCAACTTATTATACCCTTACTTCCCTCCTCCAATTTTCTGGCCTTTAACTCCGTGTTTCTCCAAATTATGGTTGAGCTGCTTTTACTCACATCACTTCTGACACCAACGAATTCTGACTACAACCAGGTGTCCTACAATTCAATTTAATTCTGATACTAATTCCCTAGAGTTAGCATCAGACTCCACAGGTTCAAGGGCTCAGTCTCCCAAGACTGACCACTTCAGATATCAGTCATAAGACACTCCATCCAACTTGCCTACACAGCCAAGGAGGGATTCCCCAACCCCACCCTTTCAGATTCAATAATCTGTCAGAATGGCTCAGAAAACTCTGAAAAATATTTTCATAACTATTACTGATTAACTACAAGGAATACAAATGAACAGTCAGGTGAAGGAGGTACATGGGGCAAGGTCTGGAAAGGTCCCAAGCACACGGGTTTCTGTCCTCAGAGCTGGGGTGTGCCGCCCTCCTAGCATGTGGATATAATTCTCAAGCTCTCTGAGCCCTATCATTTACGGATTTTTGTGGAGGTTTCACCACCTAGGCATGGCTGATTACATCATTGGCTATTGGTGATTTACTCCATCTCTAGTCCCTCTCCCTTCCCCAGAGGTTGTGTGATGGCTGAAAATTACAAGCTTCTGGTCAAGGTTTGCTATTCTGGTGGACCAGCCCCCATCTGAAGCTATCTAGGGGCCCACCAAGAGTGGCCTCATTAAAACAAAAGATGCTCATATTACCTTTATCACTTAGAAAATTCCAAGGGATTTAGGAGCTCTGTGCCAGGAACTGGGAACAAAGACCAACTATCTCTATATAATAAAAGAAAGCATTAGCTTTTTCCTTTTTTTCCAAGGATCACCTTACAAGTCATAGCTCTCTGCAACTGTTACTAGATATACTAATAACTATACTAGATATTGCAGTATCCAGCCCCTGCAACTGCTCCCCTTGTATTACCTTTTGAAAAAAACCTTCCATTCCTCCTTCTCTCCCCTCCTCTTCCCTCCTCAAGTTTGTACCAGCTAATAGGAAGGATTTAAATCACAACATATTTTCAATTAGACTTATACTTTGTTGTCTACTGTGCTCAGGGAATATGAAATCTGTAAATTCTGTATGCTAGTAAGGGTTATTTTATTTTGCTCCTCAAGTCTCATGTATAAGAATTGCTTACAGTTCAGTATCTCTAGAAAGAACATTCCCCTAGTAACAACTTATCTATTTCTCAATATCCATTTACTGTTTTACTTTAAAAATCCTCCCCATCACCAATCCTCACTGCCAGGAATACAACTTTGCAATCTAATGTCTAATTAAAGCTTAGCATCTGCTGACAGAAAAAGCTATCCCCCAAGACTGACAGACCCTTTGGAATCCTATTTTTTTATTCTCTGTTCACATAAATGGGTGTTGTACACTTTTCCCAAAAAGGACAGGCCTAAAGATAGCCAAGAGATGCAGGGAAGACACCCACCTTCATTCTGAATTGAAGCACTCATTGTTTTTTTATTTCCATGTTCACACATTTGTAAAATTTTCTCCTCTCAGTGATAACCTTTTTAAAAACCAACCTTCAAGATAGGAACCAGCTACTGATCATCTGCTAGTCAAGTCTCACATCTACCACCCAATGCATTTCATTTATTACAATTCTTTAAATATTTTGTCATTTCTGGCATCAGGATATATGTTGCAGTCAATCATAGTCTAAGTGACAGTATTTTTTCTTTCTTTGTGGCACATAAAATAAGGATGCACCTGAGATTTGATAAAATAACTTCCTCTCCCAAAAGGCTCTGGTTGACCGCTAGAGAAAATCCATATGAAGCAGCAAGCACCGGAGATGGCATACAGTAAGTGCTCAACAGATCTTATTTGCTAGCATCATCATGTTTCTAAACCAATAACTGAAGTTTCAGAAATAAAGGTAAATTAAGTTAGAGTTCAGATACATTCCCCTTATTCTACTTTTTTCTCTGGGTGCCTTTTGTTTATTGGTTTCTGTCCTAATTTTCTAAACTTTCCATCTGTCTCCATGTGAAAGAACAGTAAAAGAGTTTGATGGAATCGCTAAAGGTTGTGCTAAAAGACAGCTCATAGTATTCAAGCCCAATGGGTTGGGATATTTTCATATCAAATAAATTTAAACATCAGATCCTTTAGCTACCAAATCAAAAAGGTAGGAATTTCATTGGAAAATAGACTATAAGACAATTCCATAGTAAGGAATCTTTGAAAATGGCTCTAATCAATCACCTTTTTCCCCAACTAAATATACCAAGACCTATTTTTAAATGATGTGAACTATTTTCTTTCACATCACTCTTCTACCCTCAGCCATTTTTTTCTATTTCCATAAACAGTAACTTGAAATAGATTTCTACCTCAATTAGAAAGCAGTCAATTGATTTTAAAAATTGTAGCCCAATTTTATTTGTCTATATATTACTACATATACTGTTTTACTTTATATTGATTCATACAGTCATTTTGGAATTATTTTACCTGTCAATGAATATGGAAGTATAAGATTTATCCAGATTTTAATGAAAAATATAATACAGCTATAGGATTTCTAAAAGTGAGCAAATAAGGCAAAGAGTATAGCTTTTTGGTATTTTTATATATGAAATTGTTTCTTTATTCTGCTCTTCATGGCTTTTGCCTTTCTCATATTTAAAATTACTTAATTGAAAGCATAGTACAATTTCATCTCTAGTCAGGTAAAAAAATATACAGCCAACTGTAGTAATATTATTCTGTAACATTCTCAAGCAAAAACTATTAGATATTGGGTGCCTGGGTGGCTCAGTTGGTTAAGCAACTGCTTTCAGCTCAGGTCATGATCCTGGAGTCCCTGGATCGAGTCCCACATCGGGCTCCCTGCTCCCTCCCCATCATGTGCTCTCTCTCTCTCAAATAAATAAATAAAATCTTAAAAAAAAACTATTAGATATTGATTCAACTTGGACCCTCACCTGAACAAACTTTAATTCTAATTATTGAATTCTGATGTATCATATTGCCTTAAGAACAGAGAAATAGAGTTGACAAATCATTTGTATAAATACAATATGATTATAATTCAATATAGACTGCTAGTCCACAATTTTAATTTTTCTCACTAAAATGTATGAGGCAACAGGTAACATGAAAAGCATTTTTAAATTCTAAGAAAAATCACATTTAAGACACATATTCACAATACACAGTCTATGGTCCTCTAGTCTTGTCTACATATACATACTTTATTTTTCAAATATCGGCAGGGGCACCTGGATGGCTCAGTCGGTTAAGTGTCTGCCTTCAGCTCAGGTCATGATCCCAGGATCCTGGGATGGAGTCCCACACTCCACTGCCGCTCCCCCTGCTTGTGCTCTCTCTCTCTCTCACTCTCTCTCTTGCTCTCTCTCTCTGACAAATAAATAAATAAAATCTTTCCTTCAAAGTCAATGCTTTTTCTCCCCCAACACCCCTGCTTTTCTTTGTGTATGTGTGTGTAGCTGTTCTTCATACATGAGTGATAGGTTCGATACTGCAAATACTTTTCAAGGTTCTCATTTGTTTTTAAATATCATTTCAAGTTTTTTGACAAATAAGAGATTTATTTTACATAATCAAATCTATCAAACTTTCCTTCATCATAACTTCTTTTGGTTTTATATCAAAGAAAGCTTTCCTCACCCTACTATCAAATGATTCAGCCATACCTTCTTCAAAGTATTTTACAGTTTCCATTTTGGGTATTTATTTTTTAACTCATCTAAAATGTATTTTGCATATAGGATCAGTGGAGAGCTAATCATGTTCTTTTCAGACAAAATTGTTCTAACACACCAAGTTTAAACCATCAACAATTTTTACATTAAATGTATTATTAATGGTCTTTTCACACTTTATGAAACCTCTTTTTTTGTGTTTTTTTAAATCTAGGGTATAAATATGTAGTAGTATATCCTATGTTTTTAGCTTCTTTCCAGAGCACAGAATCAAGACTCTCCTTCATTCCTATTCTCTTATGCTATCAGCACTATGAAGTATAAGAATCAACAGAATATCCTATATTATAAAGAAAAATTTTATGTTTTGGCTCAATATAGAGATATGCCAAGTACGTCTGTAATGTCCTATTTTATTTTTTTCTTTTCTTTGTATTGTTTTTTTAACATATTTTTTTATTATGTTATGTTAATGACCATACATCATTAGTGTCCTATTTTAAAAAGTGGACTCAATTCCTCTAGCTATTGAACAAGATTCAAAAGTAAAAGCAGAGGATAAAGTTACCTAAATTCTATCTTAAACTACCATGAAAAATGCCTGCACTATCTCCAGGACACCAACACGGTACAGAGTGAGCTCTGATGAAATGTCAGCTTGCCCCAGAAACATTTCCTGGCCCCAGTCCCACAATCCAGCTGGTTGAGGTACCTCTCCTGGGGCTTTCCAAGCTACCTGAACATGTCTGATCCAACACTTACAATCCTGTATTCCACTTTCTGACTTACCAGCAACTTTCCCCACTAACTCATTAGAGCCTCAGAAGTAAAAACTTCATCTCAAATATCATTTTATCCTTATCACCGAGCTAATAGTAAGCAGTTTGTAAATACTTGTTAAGTGAATGCATGGGTGCAGGATTTCAAGACTTCTAGGCTCTTTCAGGTCTGTCAATGATTAATGATTAAAATAACAAACAAGTCATTTAACCTTTATAAGTCATGGTGTCAAATTCAGAAATGAGTTTTTTCTTAATAAGATTATCTATTGAATCTCTTCAAGATCAAAATTCTGTAACGACATGACCTCTATTTCCAGAACCCAATCTTAGACTCCCTGCTGCTTCATCTCCTCCTTGATAGTATTCCCTAGCTCTGACCAGTTTGGTCCTTCTAAACCTTCTCCACCCTACCCCATTGTCCACTTCAAATGTTCCTACCTTGTTCTTCTTAGGGTTTTTCTATGTGATCAGCCCCCTCTGTAATCTGAATAACAATACTGTGCCTTCTTTGTGCTAAGCTTACATGCTGGTGTACTGCGTGGCTTAATGGGAAGGTATTAGTGATGTGAGATGTTCAGGCACTAAGTCTGTGGAGCAGCTCTCAGCCTATCCTGCCTACATCTTTGGAAAAGCACACAGCATGAGGCATAACTGCATTTCTACTCTGAAATAAATTGTCTCTGTAGTAAAGGCTATTTTATAATTTTACTACTCACATTTCCATAATGATCACCAACAGAAAGGACACTTATGATTTTTTAGAATCACACCAAAGAAAAAAAGGACTAGACTGATGAGCCCTTCTCAGATCTATTCTAATAAAGAAAGGTTTTGTTTTGTGTTTGTGTTTTCCACTTTTTCTGCTCATCTCTATTTTTTAAAATACTTCCATAAATTTTCAGAGTAACGTCACTTTGGACTGAACAGACTTGCTTTTATTTTTTAAGAATTTGATGACATGTGGTGAGATTATGTATCTTTTTGAGATGCCTTAAAATTTCAGCTTGTTGTTCTAAATGTAACCCAAGTTATAACACAAGTTAAAATGAAGTCTATAAAAAAGAAAGAAAGAAATCTGTAAAAATATAATTCTAATTTGCTAGGGAATGTTTATATACCAATATTAAGAACAGCATTTTAATTCAACAAACATTTTCTATTGCCAACCTTGGCTAAGTGTTATAAGCTCAACTAACAACAATACAAGGTAGAATAAAAGAGTCTTTAAAAAAAAAATAAACACATTCTCTAGTGGCAAAAAAGAGTTTTACCATTAAAAGTATATATAGGTAAGTAGAGAGAATTAAAACTGTAGCCCTTCTGAATTTCAAGTACTTCTTTGAGCAATAAGGAAGGGGGAAATTACCCAACCATGTCCTTTCCAAAGATACACTGCAGATTATGCTTCCAGTGGTGATTCTGTAAAAATGGATTCTGACTGGGAGCGGACCCCTGCTTGTGGTTCAGGCGATCCCTCTACTATCCATCATGAGTGAGTAAGAAAAATGTTAGGCCAGGTATGGTCATACACAGCAATTCAACTGGTAAACCAACTGTATGACTACACACAAGATCAGGTGGAAGGAATTAACCTGAGATGCTATTAAGCAACAGAATTGGGAACGAATTCATAATTAAGCTAACATTTATTTAGAGTTTTCAATCTTCCAAACATAGTATGAAATGCTAGGTTAGTAAATAAAATCAAGCAAAAATGTTCTCTGGGAGATTGTCTCCCATGTTATACATTCATGGTTTAAAAAATGATAATAATAAAATCAGAGACCAATCCTTCATATATTTACCCTGTAAATATCCTATATATTCAAAACAAAGCAAAGCAAAAGGCTTCTGTTCTGAAACTACCTTTTTATAAAACACCTCAGCTGGTATTCCTGGTGTCTGGCATCAAGTTCTCTTATTCATATCTATACATGATCCACATAATGAAATGGAATCTCTCTTTTCCTTAAAATACTGCTTTTATGACTATCTGCTGAAGAAATATAAAAGCTTCCATGTACCACAAAATCAGATTGAAACTCCTCAAGGTAGCATTCAGAATCCTCCATCTCTATATATCCAACCTGTTTCCTATTACCTTCCCCATAGGAATTTTCTATACCATCCACAATACCCTACCAGTTCCACACACACATAAAGTTTACTTGTATCTATTTACACTTGTTTTCTTTATGGCCATCCTCACATGGCAAGTCCTCTATCTCCTATCTAAACTTATTCCAGCTCAACTCCGGAACAATTTCCTCCAAAAAATCCTCTCAGATCCTTCAAATCCACACTACTTTCTTCCTTATTATATATAATGTTCATTCTGCCAGTTTATCTTAACACTGTTTTAAATTACGATGAACTGGGGGTACCTGGGTGGCTCAGTCATTAAGCATCTGCCCTCGGCTCAGGTAATGATCCCAAGATCCTGGGATCGAGCCCCGCATGGAACCCCACATTGAGCCTCACATTGAGCCCCGCATCGGGCTCCCTGCTCAGCGGGGAGCCTGCTCCTCCCTCTCCCACTCCCCCTGCTTGTGTTCCCTCTATCCCTGTCTCTTTCTCTGTCAAATAAATAAATAAAAATCTTTAAAAAAAATAAAAATAACAGTGGTGATAGTACTACTGGGTATTTACCCCAAAGATAAAAATGTAGTGATCCAAAAAGGTACATGTGCCCCGATGTTTATAGCAGCAATGTCCACAATAGCCAAACTATGGAAAGAGCCAAGATGTCCATTGACAGATGAATGGATAAAGAAGAAGTGGTATATATACACAATGGAATATTATGCAGCCATCAAAAGGAATGAGATCTTGCCATTTGCAACGACATGGATGGAACTGGAGGGTGTTATGCTGAGTGAAATAAGTCAATCAGAGAAAGACATGTATCATATGACCTCACTGATATGAGGAATTCTTAATCTCAGGAAACAAACAGGGTTGCTGGAGTGGTGGGGGGGTGGGACGGATGGGGTGGTGGGTGATAGACACTGGGGAGGGTATGTGCTATGTTGGGCGCTGTGAATTGTGTAAGACTGTTGAATCACAGACCTGTACCTCTGAAACAAATAATACATTAAATGTTAAAAAAAAAAAAAAGAATATAGTAGGAAGGGAAAAATGAAGGGGGGGAAATTGGAGGGGAGATGAACCATGAGAGACTATTGACTATGAGAAACAAACTGAGGGTTCTAGAGGGGAGGAGGGTGGGGGGATGGGTTAGCCTGGTGATGGGTATTAAAGAGGGCACGTTCTGCATGGAGCACTGGGTGTTATACGCAAACAATGAATCATGGAACACTACATCAAAAACTAATGATGTAGTATATGGTGATTAACATAACATAATAAAATTAAAAAATGCAAAATGCAAAATGCAAAAATAAAAATAATAAAAATAAAATAAATTACAACCAGCTGTTTTCATAGCAGTTATATGTTAAAATTCTCAAAGTCAGAGGGTTTATCTTTTATTTTATACTTCCTAAGATATTTAGTATATCACATGGTGAACAGTAATTGTTCAAAATATATGTGCTGGTTAAAAATAGTCAATAAAATAATCAAGTCTAAAAGCTTTGTTTTTACACAAGAAACAGAGAACAAAAAGTAACTATTCCAAAATCACGTGCAATTTGAGAGACGAATCCAAAACCCAAAACTCTATATTCTTCAGATGGTTAGGAATCTGGCAGGGGATCCTGGAAGGGTAGAAGCAAGGATTCCTTCCCACATAATACTGTAAAAGTTAGGATCCTTTGATTTAAAAAAGCAGCTTGAATTCTGAATCTGAATTACATCATACCTAAATGTAATATTTGGGCTAAATTAGCCATGCTATTTTGAAGTCTTTGTATAGTTTATGTTTATTTTTTTAATTGACATATTGTTTTAAGGGCCATACCTAGAACAGCCCCACACACATATAGTAATTAACTAATAGCAAGTGACCGTATAACACCAAGGAGTTTTACTGTGAAGGTATAACCTATCCACTGCCCTAGCTCATAGAACTTTATATACTTGGCTAGAAAATAAATGGCCACATAAATTCATACTAGTCAATCTATTCTCTAAAATATTTTGGAGTACAAAGGACATAAATTCATCTGGGAAGATAATTAGGCTCAATGTAATACAATTAAAACTGGTTACCACAAAGAGCTGAAATAATAAGAGTGCTAGGAATTACTGAGAGCCTTTTAGCAAGAAAGGGTTTGCCCAATTGCTATTGTAATGACAATGAAAAATGTTCTTTCTTGATGATCTCATCTAGAACACATTATATTTGACAGAATACAAAAGCATTCAAATAGGCACATAAGGGACACCAATTATGACCACCCTCTCCCACAAATAAAAAAACAATTTTTGAGCAAAACCATAAAGCGTTTTTCAATGCTTCCTGGAACTCTCTTTTCCATTTAAGAATAATCAACTACATACAACAGTCCGTGGAACACTCAAGCACTTAACTATCTTAGTGAAAAGAGGCAGAAACAAAGTCTATATACTCCACTTCTTGTCCATTTGAAAAAAAAAAATTTAAATTTGGAAAGGACATCACCTCATTCTTAAAGTCCCTACACACTAAAACTAAAATTCATTTTAAACTTTCATATTTGACAAAGACAATAATATCAAACAGCAGCCCACAATTCCCTAAAGGAGTGATGTCAATTGGTATTTCTTAAATTAATTCAGTGACCTACAATAATGTGAGTTCTTTATACATAATGTCTGTCAGTTGGCAATACAAAAATTTCAGAATCACTTCTGGTGTCTGAGCTCCAAAAAGCTACTGAAAAAAAAATGTATCTTAAGTAGTTCCTTAATTCCTACTTCACCTGAAATCTGTTGCTTTTAACAATATCAGAAAAATAAAAATCACACCAGGAATAGCTTGCTATAAATTCTACAAATTAAATACAAGTTTAACCAAGATTTCTGCTAAAATCTCATCACTCATCTTTCTGAGCTAAGATCCCAAAAGTCCGGGAAATCCCTTCTACCCATTTGGGTTAGTGAGCTCACATGTGCTTACACAGCTCATTTTTTAGTTACTTCATAGAAAAGTGTGCAACTACATTCTTCAACTAAGATTTCAAAAGTCTTGGGGCACCTGGGTGGCTCAGTTGTTAAGTGTCTGCCTTCGGCTTAGGTCATGATCCCAGGGTCCTGGGATTCAGCCCAGGAGTCACTCCCTGCTCTGCAGGGAGCCCGCTTCCCCCCCTCCTCTCACTGTCTCTCCTTCTCTCTCAAATAAATAAATCTTAAAAAAAAAAAAAAAGATTTCAAAAGTCTTGAGAAATGGAAATACTCAAATTTAAGGGTTTTTTTCTTTAATTTTTTTATTATGTTACGTTAATCACCATACATTTCATCATTATTTTTGATGCAGTGTTCCATGATTCACTGTTTGTGTATAACACCCAGTGCTCCACGCAGAACGTGCCCTCTTTAATACCCATCACCAGGGTAACCCATCCCCCGCCCCCCCCCCCCCCCACAACCCCCATTTTGTTTCTCAGAGTCCATAATCTCTCATGGTTCATCTCCCCCTCCAATTTCCCCCCCTTCAAATTT
Organism: Callorhinus ursinus; assembly: GCF_003265705.2. Lineage (NCBI taxonomy): Eukaryota > Metazoa > Chordata > Mammalia > Carnivora > Otariidae > Callorhinus > Callorhinus ursinus. Next base: position 53,933,111 of record NW_027397074.1, read on the forward strand.
AAGTTTTATCTGTTATCCCTGAACTCTACTTTGACTATTCCTGAGAACGTAGGTGCCCCCAACACAGTGACCACCTGAAAATTCAGGAACAAAAAACTTCAACTATATCAATTCAACAAATAACCCCACACATTAGATTACACAAACAAAAAAAATGTTTTTGGAACAATGCACTAAAAATTTTGATTAGAACTCCATGCAGAAAATATCTGAAGAGTTCCGAGCATTTTACAGGATACTATACAGAAATTCTAGAAAATGATTAATGAAGAATAATTATCAGAGAAAGAGTATGTCTAAGACCAAAGGCAGTCAGAATATTACATATTTAGATTTATATAAATTATTTGTCCAACTACAAATAAAAGTGAGAAGAGGATAAACATAAATTATAACATGAACACATTTTCTGAGTTTCCGTCTGACATCACTGGTTATTCCTTCTCATCTCCCTGGTTCTAAGTTAGACTACTGGGGCTCACTAAGAGTTCAGGCCTAAAATCTCTTCTTTCTCTACTCACTTCTAGCTCAGAGATCAGCAATCTACTTCCTGCAGGCCAAGTCCAGACTACCACTTATTTTTATAAATAAAGATTTATTAGAATATAACCATACCCATTTAATCACTGTCATCATATTTCACAGTACAAGGACAGAGTTGAATAGTTGCAACAAAGACTTCGTAGTGTACCTGCCTGACCTTTTACAGAAAAGGTTTGCCAACTCTTGTCTAAGGGATCTCACTCAGATCCATAACTTTAAATCTATGTCTTGGACAACTCACAGAATTCTATCTTCAGTTCTGACCCAGATTTGCATTTCAACTTTTCAGGCCACATCTACTCTTGAATTTCTAATAGTCATGCAAATATCACACGTCTAAAACTGGAAATTTGATTTCCACCTACCCCCACCTGCTCCTACACCTTTCCTTTCTCAGTACATACATTTCCATTCATCCAAATGCCTGCGCCAAAAGCTTTAGAATCATTGTCATTTCTCTGTTTCTATCACATTCTATCCCAACCATCAAAAACTTTTATCCTCAACATATATCCAGAATCTTGCCATTTCTTACCTACTACAATGCGACTCAAGCCACAACCATTTCTCACCTGGACTACGGCAGTAGCCTCCTGATTGGCTCTCTAGTTGTGCTCTCAGCCCCTCACATTCCATTTTCACAGAGCATCCAGAATGATCATGGAATCCCACTGCCAAAAATACTTCAAAGGCCAGGCAGGGTATGGCTATCAAAGCCCTGCATGATCTGGCCCCTGGTTACAACCATCTCTTCTTCCTCTTCGGTTTCTCCACATGGGGCTCCTTGCTGTCAAGCATGCCCTGCCCAGAATCTTTGTACTCACTGCTCTGTCAGGAAAATATTTCCCCCCGAAATCTGGCTGGCTCAGTTCCTCTTTTTATTCAGGTCTCTGCTCAAACATTAATTCAGACTAGAGGCCGTCTCTAATTTAGTGACTCCTGTCAACTCTATTTCTGCTGTTTTTGGATTCCCTGGGAAACAGACTCCAAGACTGAGATTTGCATACATTTGGGGGGTGCTCTCAGGAATAACATCTGGAAAGAAGTGAAGGAAGCAGGACAGGCAGAAGGAAACTGGACTGCAATGCAGATGTAACACAGGTTTTAGCCAATGATACAAAAACCTCAAGTTGGGAACAGCCTCTCAGAATTGCTCCAATTGAGGCAAGGGACTGGATCTTTGAGCCCACAGATTGATGCATTATGAAATGCAGGGTTGGGGCACCTGGGTGGCTCAGTCGTTAAGCGTCTGCCTTTGGCTCAGGTCATGATCCCAGCATCCTGGGATCAAGCCCCGCATTGGGCTCCATGCTCAGCGGGAAGCCTGCTTCTCCCTCTCCCACTCCCCCTGCTTGTGTTCCCTCTCTATGTCTCTCTCTGTCAAATAAATAAAATCTTAAAAAAAAAAAAAAGAAAGAAAGAAATGCAGGGTACCCCAGAAAGGGGGTATAAACTAGGGGTAAGAAACATGAAAATGTGCTTCAGGGAAGTTAGGGAAATGCAAATTCAAACCACAACAACATACTATTTTATGCACACTAGAATAGCTATAATCAAAAACACAGAAAATATCAAACATTGGCAAGGATATGGAGAAACTGGAGCCATCACACATTGCTGATGAAAATGTGAACTGTTACACGCAGCTGCTTTAGAAAACAGTTTGGTAGTTTCTTGAAAAATTAACATAAATTTACCACACAATCCAGCAATTCCACATCTAGGAATCTACTCAAGAGAAACAAAAATACAGGTCTATAGAAAGACTTATAAAGAATATTTGTAGCAGCATTATTCGTAATACCTAAAAACTGCAAACAACCCTATGGTCCATCAAATGACAAATACGTTTTAAAAACGGAGTACATACATACACAGAATACTATTCAGTTATAAAAAGGAATAAAACACTGATACTTGCTACAACATAAAAGGAGCCAGACTCAAAAGTCCATTTATTGTATGATTCTATGCAAATAAAATGCCCAGAAAGGACAAACCTATAGCAACAGAAAATAAATTATTGGTGGCCTAGAACAAGAGGAGTGACTACAAATAGGCATAAGAATACTTTTAGAATGGTGGAAAATGTTGGGGTCCCTAGGTGGCTCAGTCAGTTAAGCATCTGACTCTTGGTTTCGGCTCAGGTCATGATCTCAGGGTCGTGAGATCAAGCCCCACATCAGGCTTGTATCTGCTTCTCTCCCACTCTCTCCCTCTGCCTCTGCCCCTCCCACTGCTGGCATGCTCGCTCTCTCTCTTTCTCTTTCTCTCTCTCCCTCTCATAAATAAATCTTTTAAGAAATGGTGGAAAATGCTCTAAAATTGGACTGTGGTGATGGCTACACAACTCTGTAAGTTCACTATGTATCACCGATTTCTACACTTAGCATGGGTGACTTTTAGGAGATGTAAATTATACATTAATAAGTATGTACAAAGGAAAATAGCAAAAAAAAAAGATTGTTGGTAGATTCTTGAATTATCTGAAGTGGTAATAAAGATAATAACAAATACTGCGTTTGCTAGGAATCAAGAATTGTTCTAAAATCTTAACATGTGTTAACTCATTTAATTTTCACCATAATCCCATGAAATGGGAACTATTTCATCCCTATCTCAGAGATGAGATAAGTGAGGCACAAGGAAGCAAGCAACCCAAAATCAGAGAAGTAATATACCAAGAATATATTAATTTATGCTCATAAAAATAAGTAATTCTACCTTGAAATGCAAGTAACAGCATTTACCTATCTACAACAAAACCAAGACAGCATCTTATGTGTATGAACATGGTAACTTTACCATAAGTAGCATATTTAAGATGGTCTAACAAGTGACCAGTTTGCAATACTTCTTTCTACTAGCCCATAAAACCAGCCATTAATATATGCTCATTATAAGACAGTTTGGTCATAACTGGAACATATTTGTTGAGGGACTTTACTGTAAACAAATACAAAGAATATCCATGATCTACATAGATCAATGGAACAGAAGAGAGAGCCCAGAAATGGACCCTCAACTCTATGGTCAACTTGTCTTTGACAAAGCAGGAAAGAATGTCCAATGGAAAAAAGACAGTCTCTTCAACAAATGGTTGGGACAATTGGACAGCCACATGCAGAAGAATGAAACTGGACAATTTCCTTACACCACACACAAAAATAGACTCCAAATGATTGAAAGACCTAAACGTGAGACAGGAGTCCATCCAAATCCTAAAGGAGAACACAGGCAGCAACCTCTTCCACCTCAGCCGCAGCAACTTCTTCCTAGAAACATCGCCAAAGGCAAGGGAAGCAAGGGCAAAAATGAACTATTGGGATTTCATCAAGATAAAAAGCTTTTGCACAGCAAAAGAAACAGTCCACAAAACCAAAAGACAACCAACAGAATGGGAGAAAATATTGGCAAATGGCATATCAGATAAAGGGCTAGTATATAAAATCTATAAAGAACTTATCAAACTCAACACCCAAAGAACAAATAATCCAATCAAGAAATAGGCAGAAGACATGAACAGGCATTTTTCCAAAGAAGACAGCCAAATGGCCAACAGACACATGAAAAAGTGCCCAACATCGCTCGGCATCAGGGAAATCCAAATCAAAACCTCAATGAGATACCACCTCACACCAGTCAGAACGGCTAAAATTAACAAGTCAGGAAACGACAGATGTTGGCGGGGATGCAGAGAAAGGGGAACCCTTCTACACTGTTGGTGGGAATGCAAGTTGGTGCAATCACTCTGGAAAACAGTATGGAGGTTCCTCAAACAGTTGCAAATAGAGCTACCATACGATCCAGCAATTGCACTACTGGGTATTTACCCCAAAGATACAAATGTAGGGATCTGAAGGGGTACGTGCACCCCAATGTTTATAGCAGCAATGTCCACAATAGCCAAACTGTGGAAAGAGCCAAGATGTCCATTGACAGATGAATGGATAAAGAAGATGTGGTGTATATACACAATGGAATATTATGCAGCCATCAAAAGGAATGAGATCTTGCCATTTGCAATGACATGGATGGAACTGGAGGGTGTTATGCTGAATGAAATAAGTCAATCAGAGAAAGACATGTATCATATGACCTCACTGATATGAGGAATTCTTAATCTCAGGAAACAAACTGAGGGTTGCTGGAGGGGTGGGGGGGGGGGGGGGGGGGGGGGCTGGGTGATAGACATTGGGGAGGGTATGTGCTATGGTGAGTGCTGTGAATTGTGCAAGACTGTTGAATCACAGATGTGTACTTCTGAAACAAATAATGCAATATATGTTAAGAAAAAAAAAGAAGATAGCAGGAGGGGAAGAATGAAGGGGGGGGAATTGGAGAGGGAGACCAACCATGAGAGACGATGGACTCTGAAAAACAAACTGAGGGTTCTAGAGGGGGTGGGGTGGGGGGATGGGTTAGCCTGGTGATGGGTATTAAAGAGGACACGTTCTGCATGGAGCACTGGGTGTTATGCACAAACAGTGAATCATGGAACACTACATCCAAAACTAATGATGTAATGTATGGTGATTAACATAATAATAAAAATTTTTTTAAAAAAAAGGATATCCATGATCTAATCTACTGAATCTGTGTGTTTATAAAGCTACAAAAGTATCATCATGGCATATATAAATATGACTTTATTCTGCAAGGGCTAGAGGCTGTCTATTCATGTATAAACATACTTACAAACACACACACTGACTGACATACACTGAATAATAAAGATTTTCTAGTTCACCATGTCACCCAACTGAAGGCATACCATTGTTCCTAAAACTGAAAAGTACAATGGGACAAGATGAGATGACAGTGTGTTTTATCTTCTTCATTTGAAAGTTTAGTTATAAATTTCACATGGCAGTAAACCAATAGAAATGGAAGACCTGGTGACAATAACTTCTCATGTATCTTTCAATAATACACTTCCAAATTTGGAAATAGCTCTAGATAAGAGAGCTGATAAATGAACCATCTTGTATGTAGTTAATTTTTTTTTAAACTAAGGCACTTCATATAAATGATTAGCAAGCCTATATATTTGACAACAAAGCCTTATGAACAGTCTAATAAAACCCAATACCCAGACTATGTAGGAAACAGGCTATTTAACTAAAACCACATTCACCTTCAATACATTTGCAGGTTAAGAATGAAAAACCCACATCAGCACTTTCTGTCTAAATGATATATCGATGGAAAGCTAGAATAAAAATGGTGCTGAAAAATGCACCATTTATAACTGAGAATAAATGTTCCTAAGTGCTGACAAGCTTCTGTCAGTTAAATTGCTTTAATGTAGAAATATTTTTCCCTAAATGTTTCTCTAGTATTTTTATTAGGAAAGTTTATAATTAATTTATGCTCCAAACTAATAATTAAACAACTTTTTTGTGTGTTAGTTCTAGGAGTTAGTAATGTGTATGTTTAATGCATTCATTTACAGTTGCAGAAAACATTCCATAACAGAAAATTAATTCCTACCCTTAATTCTCTTAGAGCATAACATGACTGCCTAGAAAGCAATACATCAATAATAAATTTATGATTCAATATGGACATCAGAACATAGCTAAAAACTTGCAGATCTATACAACCAAGTACATTAAATAGTCCTCCCGGGTAACATACAGCCACGAGTACGAGTACTTCTCATAATTCAATACATACTATGGTAAGAACGATTATTCACTTTACCATTACTCATACTATGGTAAGAACCAAGACTCATTTTGAGTCTCAGTCCATTTTAAAAGAACCTGTAGGTGTTGTGAATGTAATGAATGAAATCACCAACTTGCACCCCTCCCAAAAAAACAAAAGGAAAACAACAACAAAAAAAGAAATGACCTAAAAGGTATCTTAACCTCTGTGAAAATATTCTGCTTAATTTTTTTTTAAGATGTTGGTATAACTTTGATACTTTGATTACATAACCTTTTGGTCTCTATATAGAAAAATTCTTTGAAATTCCTGAAAATAAAAATAGACAATAACGTAAAGCTTGCTTCTAACAGTGACCAGATTCAATATTCAAGTTTAAACAAACTACATTCACTACAATAAATTTAAGCAGAAAAAAAAAAAAAACAACTATGCTGGATTGCTGCAGGACTGCTCTCCCAGTCATGTATGTAACTGGAAAAGTAAGCAAATTTTATGATTTCAGATATTGGGGGAAAAAGGCCACACAGGTCTGTGATTATTAGGAGAAAAGAAACAAAGCAGGTCCTCTCCAAAACTGCCTATATTTCATACTGGAAGCGAAGTCCAGATTGTGGTATAGAAAAGGGGAACACAAAAAGAGTCTCATAGACTGAATAAGGAGAGATACTGAAACCATTTGAAAAGGGAGCTGTGCAGAGAAAAAAGCTGTAGTAACTGGCATAGCAATCCCCTTAAGGTTTTAAATACCAAGCCGTACTTCTTAGGGTGAAACTTGAAGAGGTCAACTGAAGAACAACTAGAAAGGAAAATCAATTTCAGGGAAGCTGTTAACCGAACAATTTCCTAAATGTAGAGACCTTGTTGAATAAGCAGGGCATTCTGTAGACTCCAAAAAGTTCATGCCTTAGTAGTGAGGGTAAACTAGTTCTAGAGTAAATACCACCCTAGATAATCCTATAAAAGCATGAAGAGGAGCCTTGAGATCATCAGACTGACCTGCAAATAACTGAATGCAAAAAAAAAAAAAAAAAAAGTCAAACACTACCTAAACAAAGCTATAACTTTCAGCTTAATAATATGAATCCTAATATTCATTATCTAATTAAAAAAAATATTAGGAACAGGCAAAAAGGCAGAAAATAGTACCCATAAGTTGGGGGGGGGGGTCAGCCAATAAAAAGGGACACAGAAATAAAAAAGATAACATTAACATAAAAGGACTTTAAAATAGCTATTAAAATGGGCTACACAGGATTAAAGACTTAAAGGAAAACACGAATATAATGAGAAAGGAAAAACATTTAAGAGAATCAAATTTAAAAATAAGATATATGACATGAAAATTTCACTGGATGGGATTATCAGCAGATTGGACACCACAGAAAAAACTTGTCAGTGAAACTGAAGACAGAGTCCTATAAATTATCTTAACAAAAGTACAGAGGAATAAAAAGTCAAAACATGAATATACTCTCAATAACATTAGGATAAAATCAAATAATCTAACATTTGCATAATTAAGAGTCCTACAGGAGAAAGAAGAAAGTCAAAAAAATATTTAAAGAGACCATGCTCCCAAATTTTCTAAATTTATTACAAACTACATACCTATGAATCCAAGAAGTTCAAGGATGCTTAGGCAGATTAATCATAAAGAAAAAACACAAGACATGTTATAATCAAATTGCTAAAAACCAGTAATAAAAAGAAAACCTTGGGCTGCCTGGGTGGCTCAGTCGGTTAAGCATCTGCCTTTGGCACAGATCATGATCCCAGGGTCCTGGGATCGAGTTCCCCATCGGGCACCCTGCTCAGCAGGGAGCCTGCTTCTCCCTCTGCCTGCTCTGCCTGCCCCTTCCCCTGTTTGTGCGCTCTCTCTCTTCGACAAATAAATAAATAAAATCTTAAAAAAAAAAAAAAGAAAAGAAAATCTTAAAAGCATGCTGGGAAAAAAAAAAGGTACATATATACACAGAAACAAATACACAAATAACACAAATATCTCATCAGGAACTATGCAAGCCAGAAATAAAATAGAACAATGTTTGTTGTTGTTGTTGTTGTTGTTTTAACTTCTAGAAGAAAAAATTGTGAAACTAAAATTCTATATCCAGCCCAAATAGCTTTCAAAAATGAATACAAAAGTAGAGGGAACTTGAGAAGATGGTGGGGTAGGAGGACCCTGAGCTCACCCTGTCCCATGTTTACAACTTGATAACATCCATATCCTAGTCAATAAACCAGAGAGCAATCTGAAGACTGGCAGAAAAAACTCCGCAGCTAAATATAGAGAAGAAACTGCATCTGAAAGGTCAGCAAGGTCAGAAAGGTGGAGGGAGACTGCCCAAGGAGGGAGGGAGTGCACACAGGGTGAGGGCAGAGAAAGGAGCCCTGTAGGGAACTCACACAGGGGAGACTAATCCCCATAAGTTTGGCTCTCAAAACCAGAGAGGCTGAATTCCCTGAGATTTTACAACCAATGGGACTTGGAGCCTAGAGCCTAAAAGTCAGCTGATTCATCAAAATTTTACTATAAAGAGACAACTGTGTTTGGGGGAAAAGTGAAACAGAGTTTTAGTTATTTTTAAGTGTCCAAAATGTTCAATTCTATTTCATAAAACTCTAATAAATTTAAAATTGGTGAAAACATAAAAAATAAAAGTCAGCTGGCCCCACACGGGGTGAGCTGGGAGGGGGAGTGATGTCTTAGAAAGACAGCAACCTACACAAAGAGGCAACATAAAAACAGCAGTACAGGGGCGTCTGGGTGGCTCAGTCGTTAAGTGTCTGCCTTCGGCTCAGGTCATGATCCCAGGGTCCTGGGTTCAAGCCCCACATCAGGCTCCCTGCTCAGCAGGAAGCCTGCTTCTCCCTCTCTCACTCTCCCAGCTTGTGTTCCCTCTCTCGCAGTGTCTCTCTCTGTCAAATAAATAAAATCTTAAAAAAAAAAAACAGTACATACAATGCTGGGGGCAAACGGGAGACAGATCTGTTCATACTGATTTCGGAGCATGTTGGAGGACTTCTCCAAAAATGAGGGAACTGGCAGGAGACATTTTACTCCCCTACCCACCAGCATAAACGGGGAACAACCCGCCGGAGGTGGCCCCTACCCGGACATTTGTGCCTAACCTGCTAGCAATGTGTCACACCTACAAGTTCTCGGGAAGACTCACCCACTCCAAACCTGCTAGGCTGGCCGCTGGTTGCAGGGCAAATTCTGTTAAAGCTGCATTCATGCCCCACCCAGCTTCCAAATGCACTGCCGTTAGAGACTGAAAGCAGTCTCCAGACAACAGCTAACAAGAAAATGGGGACCTCAATCATACAACCCCAAGGAACTGAATTATGCCAACCACCACACAGACATGGGATACAACTTCATGAGACTGCAGCCCCACCAAGCCCATGATTTTTACCCTGTGAGATCCTGCCAACAGAGTCCAGCTATGCCCAGACCACACTCTTGACCCACGAAAACTATGGGATAATTCACGTTCTCTTCAGCCACTAAGTTTGTGGTATTTGTTATGTAGTCATAGAAAACTAATACTGTTACCCTCCAGCTGACAAACCACCAAAGTCAACAAATTAGGCCAAAAGAAGTCATTTGGGGTTTTTGTTTATTCTGATATAAGTACTGAATTTCATTGTTATAAAAATGTAAATTACTTTATTTTGCATATAGCTGGCATTTGACATTTTGAAAAGCCAAATTACAACAAGCATATATGACACAACCAAGGCCTATTTTTAAAAATGCACAATCAAGAATAAAATACAAGAACAATTCTATCGGGAAGCAACTTTTTAAAATTCTACTTAGGTAGAATTAGAATTCTAAAAAATTAGAATATTTTGTAAAATGTCGCCAAGTTATAATTAAAACAAACAAACAAAAACAAAAGACAAAAAACAGGGTCAAAAGACCCCCAAAAGAAGTACAAAGAGAAATCAAAAGTGTAAAGAACTGCAAATAAAACGTTATGAATCTAGAATTTCTGAATAGAGATTTTACATAATTGCAAATAGAGTCAATATTTATGCTTTTCTATGTGCCAAACTCTAGAATAAAGTAAAGCCCACACTAGTGAAACAAGACATTACAAACAAAAAATCCCTTACACTATGATGTAACACATCTTATATCACAGAATTTAAAATTCTGGTGGGACTTGCCATATTTTAAAACACGTAGATTCACTGATACTGAAAAGAATATTTAAAATTTGAGATCTAAATATTTTTATGACTTTTCTTCTCCAGGTGGATAAAGAGTACTTGATTTTTGTCTTTTTTATCAAATTATAGTGAAAAAATGATACCAGTCTCTGAGATAACAAATTTTCTTTTTCTTCCAGCCTTATCATTCTATGATTCTTCACTAAATTTGTAGCAATTATATTAGACTATCTTATTAACATTTAAATTAATACTTCAAAGGGAAGGTCATATGGTCAACCAAGGCTTAGAACCAGTTAAGTCAAATTACTGAAAAACATAGTTTCAACTGTATTTAAAAGTTACTTTAATGGATGAAGTGATAAACAAAATGTGGTATATCCATACAATGAATTACTCTTCAGCCTTAAAAAAGAATGAAGTACTAATACATGCTATAGGGTAGGGCGCCTGGGTGGCTCAGTTGGTTAAGCGACTGCCTTCGGCTCAGGTCATGATCCTAGAGTCCCGGGATCGAGTCCCACATCAGGCTCCCTGCTCAGCAGGGAGTCTGCTTCTCCCTCTGACCCTCTTCCGTCTCGTGCTCTCTATCTCTCATTCTCTCTCTCAAATAAATAAATAAAATCTTTAAAAAAACAAAACAAAACAATACATGCTATAGGGTAGATGAGCCCTGAAAACATCATACTAAGTGAAGAAGCCAGAAACAAAAGGCCACATGTCTTATTATTTATATAAAATATTCAGATAGGTAAATCCATTCTGGGTATGGGATACTCCTTTGGGGATGATGGCTTTTTGGAACTAAGAGGTGACACAGCATTGTGAATACCAATGTATTATATACTTTAAAATAATTTTATATTATGTGAATTTTACCTCAACTTTAAAAAGTTGATCTAGTCAGTCTAAGTATTAAATTATTACATATAGGTGATAGAAATTGGGAATAGATATTCTCTGTACAACACTCAACTGTGCAAATAAAAATCACTAGCACATGAACAGAAAATCATTAACTATCCTATTTAAGTACAAATTGAACCTTTATACATGATGCTTGAAAGGTCATCTGTTCACTGCATGAACAATAATTAAAATGTTCTCTCCTGTGCTCAACAGTACAATATTTGCAACATTTTTCAAAAATTGTATAAAATGTTATGCCACAGAGGCAGTTCACGTAACTGTACTAAACAGTGTCCCTGCCTTCTCCTTTTTCTACCAATTAAATATTTATAAATTATTGCCAAATGCCATGTTGTAGCAAGACAAGATTTAACCCAAATACTAGGATTAGCAAACTAAGCAGTCAAATAAAATATTAAGCATGTCAACCAAATAATCCACTTTCCTTTTGTCTTTGGAAATACTTTATTAAATTTCCAAAGAGAAAAATAGTAATTTATATAAAAGATCTTAACCACTACTTTGAAAACACACATTTTAACACATAATTTAAGATTCTTCAATATGATCGGTTCAAGATTATTTTCTAGCAAGACAATCAAAATCTTCTAATCAGAAGAAACACTTTAAAGGTATTTTTTCAGTTTGATTTAATTTACAAGCATAAATCTTGTCCATAATTATGAGAATTGCCTACTTTACTCCCAGTCGGCAAAAAATGTATCATATGTAATACAGAATGTAGGTTACAACTGGGAGTTTATACCTAAATGGCATCATAAGTTAAGCGAAATGTAATACGTACTACCTTTAACAGAATTAAATGAGTGCTAATATTATACAAAAATAGTAATAAAGTAGGTGCTAGACCTGCACTGTCCAATACAGTAGCCATTAACCACATATATCTATTTAAATTTAAAATAATTATAACTGCATGTTAAAGATACATTTCTTCAGTTACACAAATTATATTTCAAGTCTTCAAGAGCCACAGAAGGTCAAGCAGCTACCATACTGAACAGCAGATTTCCATCAATGCAGAAATAGCACTTGTTTGACTTGTTTACCATAAAATTGCCTCATAAAGCTTCAGGGCTCCTTACCTGAAAAGGTCCTTTCAGGGACCTGGGAGGAGCCTTTGCAATGGTTCTCATAATATGCATTTTCATACAGGGTACAAAATTAAGATTTTTTTTTGGTTTTTTTTCTTTGAAGATTTTATTTATTTGACAGACAGAGACAGTGAGAGAGGGAACACAAGCAGAGGGGAGTGGGAGAGGGAGAAGCAGGCTTCCCGAGGAGCAGGGAGCCCGATGCGGGGCTCGATTTCAGGACCCTGGGACCGTGACCTGAGCCGAAGGCAGACGCTTAACAGCTAAGCCACACAGGCGTCCCAAAATTAAGATGTTTTAACCATAAAAAAATTATTTCTCTTGCCACTCCAACTTACACTTCACCACCCTTCACCTGTGTCGAATGGTGGGAGTGGGTAACCTGGGGTTCCAGCCAAGAGAAAGGTGAATTAGAGATGTATTCAGTTTGGGTTTAGCGGGACATATGCCTATGGTTCTCAGTCATTTCCACGTGTAATAAGTTATTGCTGTGTGTTTCACTGCAGGAATGGCTTCTGGGAAGATACCTTTTTCCTACTGCTTCAACTCACCAGGAGGCATGAAATGAAGATGCAAAATCAGATGTCAGAGGTGACACGAATGTGTCTCATGGCAGCTAGAACCACAGGAACCAGAGGTACATAAGTAGAGGAGAAACAGTCCGAAACATATGCAGCCAGAAACAAGTCATTGGGAAATTTTTCCAATCATGAGATATGAAATAGTTTAAGCAGATAAGTGGATTTTTAATCAATGTCTGGTCAAATCAGAAATTTTCTCTTATCAGGGATATAGTTGATAATATATTTAATTATAATTGTACCATATTTTTTTTTCTTTTTTGGTGGGACTCACGAAATGGAACCTCTCTGAAACTCTCTACAGCACAAATGTAGAACACTTCTACAAATACTAGGTATGTCTGTCAGTGAAACTGCATGTTTTTTATACTTCAACTATCAAAAAAAACACAAAATTTTATTAGCTGGGCTACAGCAAAGACATCTTTCTAGTTTCTTTGTAGGAAATATTATAAAAGCATTGTGGTAGAGAGAAGCAATCAAACGCGAAACATCCTATAGTTATAGAAAAAATAATTTAAAAGTACAATCAACAGTTTTAAATGTCATTTTTCTAAATATTGTGATTATGTCAGGGGCCACCTTTTTTGCAATCTATAAACTGTTCTTTTTTCATTCTGAATAAATGCTAACTTTCAAACATAAACTCGTATTTGTAGCTTTGTATTTCTTTCTTAAAGAGGAGCCCCCCTTCAAAAGGTCTACTTTTTAGATCCCCAACAAAACCTTGATCTGCTCCTGGTGCTAGGAAATTATGTCTTGATTAAAATATATACTTACCAATTAGCAATCTCCTCATTTTTGTTTCTTCATTCCACATGTGTTACAACATTTAATAACCCCGTCACATCACTATCATTGAATCCCAGAATTTGAAAGGGTTAATTTGAAATATATGCCTTCCACTCTCTCTAAAGCTTATCTGATAGCTCTTTAACCTTCAGTACAAAAAAAGTTCACACCTCACTAGCACAGATACAAATGTCAGTTTGGTAATTCAGTTACACTGGGTGCCTTTTGAGCTTTATACTGCTAATGGCTGTTAAGTTCTTAATACAATTACAGTTATAGTTATTCAAATGACCAAGGCTTTTTTTTTAAGTAAACAATATATTGAAACCAAATGCTAGCCTGACAATACCAATTCATTTAAGTAAATAAAAGACAAACAAAAATTTCAGTCTTCTAATTATATAGAACATGTTGTAAATGATACCAAAACTGTAAAACCACCTTTATGTATTATGAAAAAGTACTTACAATAGGAGTATAAAAATGCCCAGTAAAAATGCCATTCATGCAAATATTCCCTAAGTTACATTTTATTTTTCATTTCATACCCTTTACACTTCATTAAGCCATACTTCAGATAACCTAATTTCTCATTATTGTATTGCAAAGATATTCTCAGCCTGAAATCACATCAAATAAATTGTAAATCAAATTTCTGAAAGCCATAGCCATAGGTGGAAATCAAATGAAATGCCTAATTTCACATAAATGGCTAAAGCTTTAAATGGATTTCATTTATTTAATTGCCTAGGCACAGTTACTCAGAAGTGTTTTTGTTGCTGCCTCCCATAGCTGTAGGGTAATGTTATTCTAATATACAAACAATACACTGGCAGTTAACACAAAAAGATTTCGATCAAATAAAAAAAATTAGAGGCTATCTTTAAAAATTAACTGAAATTAGACTTGGAATACACATACTCTAGTATGTTCCTTTTCTCTGATTAACACTGCTTGATAAAACAAAAAAGAATTGAAATAAGAGGATTGGAAGTAAAGACATAACTTGTCACCCTTACTCAAAAAAAAAAAAAAAGTTTTATTCATAGAGACAGAAGGTGGAATGGTGGTTGCCAGAGGCTGGGGGAGGGAGGAATAAGGAGTTAAGAGTTACTCTTTAATAGGTACATACTTTCAGTTTGGGGAGATGAATGGTGATGGTTGCCCAATGAGAATATACTCAATGCCACAGATGTGTACTCTTAGAAACGGTTGAAGTGATATATTTTATGTTATGTGCATTTTATCACTAAAAATGTTAATTGTTCTAAAGCAAATATACTTACATTTTTATATGTATTTTTTTCTTTTCTAGGATTTAGCCTGAATTGAAAAGTACTTTATTTTAAATAATGGAAACTAAGTACTTAAGTGAATCATTAAAAGTCATAGCTAATAAAATGGAGAAAACGAATTCAGTTTCTTGACTTCAGGGTCTGAACATTTTTCTCTACTACTATACAAATTGAGAGATCACCTAAGAAATTCCAAACTTCTCTAAGAATACTTATTTCAAAACAAATAAAAAGCTATGTATAGAACAGAGTTCAAGTGAAACTTTAAAAAAAAAAGCCAATTATACCTATCATCACCTTGAGCATGAACTGTTGATGGGTTGGGCAGGTATCAACAGGAAAGCAAGTCCAGTTATTTCAGTTGTGGAGAGAAAGGAATTAAGTCAACAGTATGAACATGCAATCAACTTCCAAGAGTCTATCCTATCACAGATAGCAACATGGCCTGTCTCCCAGAAAACCTGTTCACACATTCTAGGATGCATTATATTTTTTTTAATGAGTTCTAATTTATCAGAAGTTTATGTTTAATAATCTGAGTAGCATCTGTAGAACCTGTTTTACAGTGAGATATATGTTCTAGTAACTCCACCATGTAGCATAGTGGTATATAGGAGGTAGACAATAAATACCTGTTTAATTAGCAGGAAAGGAAGGAGAGAGGGAAGGAGGAAACTGAAGGAAAAGAAAGGGAAGGTGGGCAAATGGGTTCTATGTGCTTTAACAACCCATCAGCTGGTACTCAGCATCTGGCTGTGCTGTACCAAAAAAGAGAGGCTGGAAGTCACTGATGGGCAGTCAGGGCCAGTGCCCAGACTAAGCTGTGTGATTTTGTAAATTTTATTGCTGGCTACTTTCTTTACTGAATTTAAATATATTAGCGATATACACAAAGTACCTGAGTAATGCCTAGGATTCATTACAACCACACATGATGTACAACTACACCATTAAAACTGTATTTTAAATACAGACAGTCTTAACACAGAGCAGTTTTATATACCCCAAAGCAGGTTTCTTCTTTATGCAATAATTAAAACTCCATATTTTCATCAACATTTTATAATAGATCATTTTGAAGCCAAATAGTAAGCAATTCTATCACAAAAGCAAAACATTTGAAACAATCACCATATTTCAACTTTATAACCTTTATAAAATATAAGCTTGTTGTGGTCATAGAATTGTGTCACATTTTGCTGACCACCAGGCCAAAACCTCTGTCAAGTGACTTTCAGGTTGATACAGTCTATGCCACTAAAAGCAATTACAGGCTGAACGGAATGCTAGCTGTAGGTACTTCTGGCACTTCCCTCAATCCATGTCATTAGTCATTTCATGAATCATTTCAGCTTTCCTTCATCAAATACCCTCTCAGGTTTTTCAGCCATCATTCTTAAGATCAATTCACAAAGCAATTCTTCACCTTTCCATATTTTTATCACTCCAACATTTACCTATTTTGATTCCTTAAAGATGTCAGTTTTTGGCAAAACTAACTGGGACAGGATATGGGGGCAATGATAAAAAAAAAAAATGGTTGCCTGTGGGGCGTAAGGGCAGAGTTTGACTGGTAATGGACATGGGGGAACTTTCTGGGCTGATAATAATATTCTGTACCTTGATAAAGGTTTGGGTTACACAGGCCTACACATATGTCAAAACTCAGCAAATGTTTCCTTAAGATTTATACATGTCTGTTGTGCTTAAATTTTACCTCAAGAGGAAAAAAACTATTACTGAATTCTAGTTAATGATACGCATGCTGAAGTATTGAGGTATAAGTGCCTGCCATTTATTTTGAAATGCATCATAAATAAGATGGATTGACAGATGAATAAAGGGATGAATAGATGGATCAATATATAATGGGAAAATGTTTGCTAAAATATGAGTGGTGGTATTCTGATGTTCACTAAAAATCTTTGTTTGAAAACTTCCATAATAAAACGTCTTAAAGTTTGTAATTTCTTCATAATCCTTTCCACTTTAATATTCACCCAGTAAAGAAAAAGGCATCAGCAAGCATTACCAAAGACTTTGACCATGACCTTAGTTACCACCTTGCTTGATAATTTTAGATATTTATGAAAATTGACCCAAATAGTGAGCACTGGATAAAAACATTGTTTAATTAAATATATAATTTATTCATCCATTCCTTCATTCATTCCACAAATACCTGTCACTCACTTTCTATGTACCAGATGCCTGTAATGATAAAGGAAGAAAGCCAACAAGAAAGCCAATTGTAATACAATGTGAGATATATCAAGTATTAGAGGAATATGGCTGGCAGGGCATTTTCTGGACTGTAAAGAATGAGTATGATTTTTCCAGATGGAGTACGAGGAGGGGAAAGTTAATTCTAGACTGTGGAAAATTGAATAAGTAAGCATGTAATACAGAAACTTTATTTCACAGCTAAAATTAAGTTTATGATAGCTGCTTCTTAAATTTATTGAATTATCTAAAATAAATCTACATACATTAGATTCCTCCTTCTACTATCTGATATACTACTTTTGGAAGGTTCTGCAGTCTTTTCAGTGACCAATATAAAACTACGTGTATCTTTTTTACCATTGACCTCAAGCTGCGTGGATTGCATTTAAATATTTAAAGGTTTGTCCACATTTGATTTTATTACTCATTAGGGATTTTTTTTTTATGTAAGAAGCTTTTTAGCTGGAACTCACTTTGGGAAGTACTGTGCTAATGTTTTGAAATTCCAAAGGTGAATACTCAGGGATTAAAAAGTTTCCCAGACCAGGCAACAAATAAAAATGCAAATTTCTAACATAGCAACTCAGTTCAATATAAAATGCACAAAGGACAAATATCAAAGTACTGTCTAAATTGTAGACAATCTATTTAGATATTTTTAATATTTTATATCTTTCCTTTTAAAGCATATAGATGGTCCCATTTCCTTTAATGACTACTTCATCTCTCTAAACAACAAAATTCTAATACCTGTGGGTTTACTTCAATAGATTTTATCTGCACAATGTGTGTATCACTATAGATCTCACATGCTTAGTGAAAAGTAAATGAGATTTTTTTAAAAAGGAAAAGGAGTTAGTGCTTACAGTTCAAAAAATAGTAGTAACTAACACTAAAAAATAGTTATCCACATACATATTCATGCAATTGCACAGACATGCTTTTTGATCTGGGCCACAAGCTAAAGTGAGCCAGAATTCATCTTATCTTTTCAGTTTAGTTACAAAGTCCTAACTCTTCGTCTCATTGCATTACTGACCACTTCAATGTCATGATAGCTTTTCATTCGCTCCCTTTCAGAACCAAACTCCTTACTTCACTGCTCACCCAAGACTGGCACTCTTTACAGAGTTCACCAGCAAAGACCTTAGAATTCTTTTATCATTTATCCGTTAGTGGCTGAGAATAGAAATATCACTGGACCTTGACCTCAAATAATCCTCTAAAAAAATTCCCAGTGACTGAGTTAGGCTAGAGGTTGAGACTCAAGATGCTTTGTAATTTGTTTCAAATCATTTTCTATAGGTACCTTCAAATGATCCCTAGGCTGAATGAGATGTTTTGTTCTGAGGGGCTTTGAAAAAGTCAGTTAGGAAAGGTAATATTAGGGGAGTTCTTAGGACTGAACACTGCATTATAAAAAGAATATTCAGAGACCCTAGGGAAAAGATATTTCTAGGATGAAAAAAATTTAAATAGAAAGTCTGATTTCATTTGTTAGTACATATAATGGCTGTTACTATTTAATAGTAAGGTACATTATCACTCTGAGCTAGAAAGAAGTGAGGATTTGAGGTTATACTTTGAGATGCAATTAAGTGATCTAAGTCAATGAATCTTCAATAGAGGGGGACAGTTGTGTGCAGAGTGTCAGAACAGTCTGTAAATCTTGCAAAATGATCTTTACTATTGATCAGTTTATTAATCTCCATGTTATGTTTCCACTAAGTGAAAAATAAAATATTCTAGACATTTACTGTTAAATTATAAATCTAGTCCAACATATCACAAA
The DNA here is from genome assembly GCF_003265705.2 of Callorhinus ursinus. Classification (NCBI taxonomy): domain Eukaryota; kingdom Metazoa; phylum Chordata; class Mammalia; order Carnivora; family Otariidae; genus Callorhinus; species Callorhinus ursinus. Next base: position 53,952,222 of record NW_027397074.1, read on the forward strand.
GATTTAAAAACAGTTAAATCTTTAATAATGCCATAAGAGCAAATAGTGTCCATAACACTGACATTGTCTCCTCTTAAAACAGGTTGAATTTAAGATATAGGTATGAATCTTATTTTGTTGGAATGCTAATTATGCTCATTTAAAAACCCAAAAGCCATTAGTCCTGATTTTCAATTTTTCATCTTTATGATATGCTCCTCATATGAGTGGGCTGTGAGCATGCTCCTCAGCTGAGTCCTGCCAGCCGACTATGCACCTGAAGCTTCCTGTTGCTCTTATTTGCAATATTCTAACAGACTGATTGTCTTTATTGTTCCCTGGTCTTGTATTTCAATCTTAAAGAAAATGATAAGGCAATTAGGGCCTTATTTAGCAAATAAGTCACTCGGCCTCCCTTGTCAAATGAATGAATGGGTGGATGGATGGATGGATAAAAATAAACAGATGCTTGGTTTCTTAACTAAATGAGCAAGACATAAGGTAGCAGAAAAATGAATACTAAAAAGGTCAGAAAAAATAGAGATTTCAATAATAATTAAGGACCAAGAAAAAAACATTTTGATACAAAAAATCTGAATGTCTAAAAATACTTGCTAAATCCATATAATCCTAAAAAGCCTTTACAAAATGATCCCTATGTGAAATAAATAAATCTGTTATTTCAAAAAGAAAAGAGAAACTTTTTTTGGTAAAAGGAATAAAATCTGATTTCATTTAAAACTTTTTAAAAAGTACTTTGATAGAGTACCTTTCTAAAGAAATGGCCAGATGCCTAATAATTTTTTACCCAAGAAAACACTATTCTGCTTTACTGACTGACAATATGCTTCATTTTAAAACTAGAGAAGCACAAAAAGTTCAAAGGAAGGCTTTCCAAAGTACAAAACAAAAGAGTCTAGTATACACCAAGCCACAGCAGAAATGACTAGCTATACCACCTTCCCAAATCTGTCAAAGCTTAAAAGTATATTATTATACAACACAACTATTTATATATTTCCTACTTGAACACCATCACAGTTGCCATGACTTATTCTTTCATTTTCCACAAGTATTTAAAAAGCAGTATAGTTCCTGATTTTAAAGGAAAGAAAAAAATAAGTAGAAAAATAAAATGCAGCACATTTTCACAAATAGAAAGCATGTGATAAAAGATGGGTAGATGCAAAGGTAGATTTTGGGTACATGCACAGGTAGATTATGAGTGGATACATGGTGGATGGGTGGATACACAGGTAGATGAATCAACAGATGCTCAGAAGGGCAGGTAAATGGATAAATAAGCTGCTTTCTATCAAAGCAAAAAAATAAATGCAATCTTTCTTTCCTCCTTTCACTAATACCTGTAGAAGTCCTTACTCCACAGGTTGTCATGGTCAGGAGAGGGTTTATGAGTTCCCATGAACTATAAAGGAGGGAGAGAGGCAGAGAGATGCATGTTGATATGGGTAGACACATGAATGTGTGTGTGAAAGAGAGAGGGTGAGTGTGAGTTTGTGTGTGTTTAGACATTCACTGATAAATTTACTGGAAATAAGATTTCTTAAAGGTATCATGACCTAAAAGAAGGTTAAGGTCCACATTTGTAAGGTGTTTTACATGATTCATAAAATGATAGGGCAATGCTAGGTAGTCTTCTCAAAGCTGGGAAGCCATGCTAATAATTTCAAGAAAACCTAAGGACACACTCAAACTCAGGGTACTCATTTAACAACAGGACTCTTAGCTGCCTTAAAAAGGTTGGAAATTACACTGTTTAAGACTATTTTTTAATGAAATTAAAAGCCTAAGTGGGCGATGACTGTTCTCAAAATTTACTTTTAATAAGACTGAAGTTAGGACACAAAAGTTCTGTTATCAGCATTCAATACTCTACGCAAGGAAAATTCTTAGCACCGCCTGAGTTCCCACAATGTGCCTTAAGATAACATGCAGATGCACAGAATCATATCTCTCTTTATTAGAGTACATTAACAAAAGGGGCCCCTTCTTTTGATCTCCAGAAACAATTAACCTACTCTTTTTTAAAAGTGTACTCTTCCAGAGTCTTTCACCTACCATCCAAAGAAGCAAGGCCTGAGGAAAAAGAAGCTGGCAAAGCAGCTTGAACAAGCACTTTCCATACATGTAGGGAAGCTCTGGCACTCACAGATGGTGCTAGGCATGGTTCCTGAATTCAGAACAGCGGGATAATATCCACTCAGTACGTAACAAAAGTGCTGAAAGTCAGCTAAAAAAAAAAAAAATTAATTAATTCAACATAGCCTCCCTGATTTCTTATTTATTAAATAGCCTAGGAGAATTAAATAAAGGATTTAAAGATTCACATCTAATTGAACTCCAACCCAGATGGAACACTTATGGTTCTTGAGATTCCAATGCTAAATTTTGCCTTTCAAAGGCAGCAGAACTTTGGAGAAATGATATCTTCCTAGAGATCCCCTTTGAGCTTTTCACGAACATTTATCATGGTGCCAAATAATTTCCTAAGTTTCTTAATTGGACATATCAGCTCACACTTGGAGAAATGCAGACCCAAGAAGCAAATTCACTGCAGGAAAAGGGCAACACAATATTGTGGAAAGTATGTTGGACCAGATTCAAATCAGAAGACATAGGGTTTTAGCTCTAGCAAATGAATGTGAGCTCCTGGGCAAGCATGATCATAATGTAATTTGCCTTTCAGTCACTGCTGCCACATGTATACAAAGCAAACATAGGGGAACACATTATAGCCTTGAGCCATTCTACTTTTTGTCTCTCTGGCTTTATCTCATAAATAACAAAGTCCTGCTTGAGATCCTGATTAGAACACTATAATTAAAAATTGGAGAATACATGAGGATATTGGAAATTATTTTTTTTAAGATTTTATTTATTTGACAGAGAGAAAATGAGAGGGCACAAGCAGGGGGGACAGCAGAAGGAGAGGGAGAAGCAGGCTCCCCGCTAAGCAGGGAGCCCAATGCGGGGCTTGAGCCCAAGACCCTGGGATCATGACCTGAGCTGAAGGCAGGCACTTAACTGACTGAGCCACCCAGGCACCCCAAGATATTGGAAATCCTTAACAGGTAGGGAAAATGTATTTGATATTTTCACAATTTCTGCAATGTGCATCCTAAGTATGCTAAATGACATATGCCTGAAAACGACTGCTATTTTATCTAAAAATAACACACACTAAAATACTATTCTTCCTTTCTTTCCCGGTATAAAAAAATATTTTAAAAAGAAAGTCAACATAAATTCTTAGGGAAAGCTAAGGTTATCAAGTATGCCTTTTAGCCTAGTCCAATATATTTCTTTTTTCATCTGAGTTTTTAAAAGACTCTCAGAGTATCTGTTGATGCTAGTCTATGGGAGAGATAAGGACAGATAAAATTCTTATTAATTATTCCTTAATTTGCCAGATATTCCAATCTCAAGTCAAAATCCTTACTTGAGCAAGCAAAGTAAAATTAATCACTTTGAAAAAATGGGATAATTATTTTAAACTATCTATTTACAAAAATAAGCTTTAAGAGATTTAAGTAGGGTAACCAAGCATTTTCCTGGATGCTATGTGTACAAAATAAGAACCTGTACAAGTGTATGATTATTTTTACCGTTTTCCCTTACTACAGGAAATAGACAATAGACACTATTAAATTTAAATACGCTATGTCCTTTTTTATCTTGAGGACAAATAATGCTCCATCTCAGTAGTAGTTAGTAGACATGCAAAACTTCCATGGGATACGGACAGGATTTATAGAGCTTTTGTTAGATAACAAAACCCAGATAAACCAGAAAGGAAATGCAACCTTTAGCAGGATAATATTTATCATTAGTGCACTTTGGACTTTCTTTTGATCAATGGAAAAGAAAATTGTGCACTCATGAGCAAGTCATTTTGCTCAGTGGGTCTCAGTCTTCTCATATGTAATAAAATATTTATTATAAATTTTATTTATCTATAAACCTTTGTCAAAAGAGATCATGGTACCCTGACATCTACCCATAATAGGTAGCCAAAAAAATGTGCAGAACACAATATTACAAATGCTCTTTCCAGCCTATTTATTCTTCATTTCTATAATTTCTTAAGTATGATCTTTGTAGGGGTAAGTCCATAAAATGTGAATATATAAGAGGGTGGGAGGTCCACAAAAATGTGGTACAAACTGAAGACTAAAAGAGAAAGAAACAATTTGCCACAGTTGAAAATTAGTTGAAGAACCATCTGCTTTTATCTTTTATGTTACTAGACCAAAGTTTTCAGAGGATTCCAGAGACAGAAATTAAGATATGAGAAGATAAATTAGATCAGTTAAATCTCAAAATTGTTTTTTGATAAATACAAGAAATTTCAAGCTTTGATTATCCAATTTACTAAAGAGTTGCCTGCATCAGACTTTACCAAAACTCTACGAAAACCTCTAGTTTTAAACTTTATAGAAAAGTCAAAGAATTATAGTTTCTCTTCAGATTTCTCTTTGCTTGTTTTTTCCAGTTAAAACCTTCATAGAATGCCTAATCATAATTTGAAATTACCATAAAACCAAAACGTCCCTAATTTCTTTTTTTTAGAGAGGGGGAGGAGCAGAAGAGAAGGAAGGAGAGAATTTTAAGCAGACTCCATGCCCAGTGGGGAGCCTGACAAAGGGCTCCATCTCACAACCCTGAGATCATGACCTGAGCTGAAACCAAGAGTGGGACATTCAACGTACTGAGCCAGCCAGGTGCCTCTTCAGGAATTTCTTTTTAAAAATATTTATGCTCTTTGGGCAACAATGGAATTGGTACTTAGAAATTCACATGTATTAAAAGGGTATTAAAGAGGGCACGCATTGAATGGAGCACTGGGTGTTATACGCAAACAATGAATCATGGAACACTACATCAAAAACTAATGATGTAATGTATGGTGATTAACATAACATAATAAAATTTAAAAAAAAGAAATTCACATGTGCACAATCTAACTTAATATAATATTCCAATATACAGAAAAAAGCTGTAAGCCACAAAATATCTAACACAAAATTATTGATAACAGCAAAACTCCCAAATTAACTAAAAATTACTAAAATAGAATGATCACAGAAATTGTGGCATACCCACTTGATCCTCCATTTTGAAGCCATTCAAAATGATGGACATAAAACCCACGTAGTGATAAGGAAATGCTTTGTTAAAAAAAAAAAAAAAGACAACAGATTGAAAGGAACTACATTATCCCCTAAAAAGGAAACAGTTTTAACCAAATGTTGTAATAACACAAAAACAAAATCACTCCTCATGGTATTTCTTAAAGAAACTAGAAAAGTTAAATTAAATAAACAAGCATTTTTAACTCAGGTCTGAGTTATCTCCCAAATCTTTTCTCCTTATGCTTAGATATACATAATCACTGAATACTTAAAGAATTTTTCTCATTATGTAAAAATCCAAATAAAGTCACTCAAATATTTTTAAAACTATTTTATTATGTGGAATCCTGCCACTGAGTTAAACTCAAAGAATTTAACATTAAATCATACAAAACCACACTTACTTGTTTTTTTTAATGAAAATCAGCCAAAACAGGTCTTTAAAAAAAAATCTCACTGCTATAACAGCTTGAAAAAAATCCAGAGAACAAACAGAGAACTGTGTCAGACTCTGTATCCTCAGTTAAAAAAAAGTATAAAAATGATGGTCTCAAAGATATGCATATAGAATAAATTTAATGGTGCCACTTCGCAAAGATTTTACTTTTAAATTACCATTTCTTCTCTTCCATGGATTCCATTAAATTTAACCCTAAATATTTTATCATTTATATGATATCGTAAGTGGTATTTTGGTTTTTATTTTTCTAAATGTTTATTACCAGTACATAGGAACTCAGTTACTTTTTCCTGTATTGGCTTGTATCTATGGTATTGATAAATGCACTTTTTAGTTCACCAGGAATTTTTTTTTGTAGATTTCTTAGGATTTTATATGTACACAATCATGTCATTTGTAAATTAAGATGGCTTTATTTCTTCCTTTGTAATCCGTGTGCTATTTACTTATTTTATTGCACCATCTAGGATCTTCAGTAAAGTATTTAAATAAAAGTACTGCTAATAGACTTTTTTTTAAATCTTAGGGAGTGTTTAATAATTTATAATTAAGTGTGGTATTAGCTATAAGTTTTTCAGCGATGCGTTTTACTAGGTTGAAGACATATCCTTCTATTCATAGTTTGCTGAGAATTTTTCAATGAGAGTACTGAATTTTATTTAAAAAATTTTTTGTGGCAATTGAAATGATCATATGCATTTTCTATTATAATCTTTTAATGTGGCAGTTATATTAATTGAATTTTGTGTGTTTAACCAACCTTGAATTCCTGGAATAAGCATCACGTACTCATTATATATAATCTTTAAAAAAATATGACTGGGTTTTGGGGCACCTGGGTGGCTTAGTTGTTTAAGTGTCTGCCTTTGGCTCAGGTCATGATCCCAGGGTCCTGGGATCGAGCCCCACATCAGGCTCCCTGCTCAATGGGAAGTCTCCTTCTCCCTCTCCCCTTCCCCTGCTTGTACTCTCTCTCTGTCAAATAAATAAATTTTTAAAAAATTAATTAATTAATTAACCATTTCATTTTAGTATTTCTTCCTGACCACCTAATCTAATCTAGCCATCAAGCCACTATCATATCACAGTTTTAATTATTTTTATAGCACTGATTTAACTGATATATCTCTTTTATTTATGTATTATCTATCTGGCCCTCTAACAAGTAGGCTCCTGGAGTAAAGGTGTGTTTTCTGTCTCATTAATAACGCCAGGAGGTGCCACACATAGACATGTAGGTTTTACGTATGTGAATAGTACCTCACTACAGTTATGCGATGTACAACCTATACAACTGAATATGACAAGCCTGTCTATGAATAATTATCATATATGTCACAAAAGGCCAGTGATCTTAATAGTTCCACGTCTTCCATGTTGATGGCAATTTCATTCTCAACATGCATGTCAGAAAAACCTGCTCCTCTATGTTTTCAATTCCTAAATTTTCTTTAATGTAACTTCACATAAGCATGTATGAATCTGTCCCTTGTGATTCTATGAAATTTATAAAAGCAAACTATTTCTGAGGCAGACACCAATCCAACAAAGTTGCTTACTAAAGGCCAATCAGTATGAGTTATGATCACAGTAAATTTTTTAAAGTATTCTTCAACCCAAAGTTACTCAATTATTTAGCACTAGGTACATATTACTTATTTTAAAATAACTTTCTAATGGTTTCAAAGAATACTATTACATAGATGCCATAATCTAATCCATTAGAATTTTAAGCACAGAAAGAGATCCTAAACATTAAAAATTATAGAACTCTTTTTTATAGAATGCCATTTCTGTTTCATACTAGGGGGTTCAGAGTTTATTATATTCAGGTGTCCCATACTGTTTCCAAAGACAGTTTTTTATTTATTTATTTATTTATTTTTAAGATTTCACTTATTTTTTGACAGACAGAGAGGGAACACAAGCATGGGAAGTCGTAGAGGGAGAAGCAGGCTTCCCGCCAGGCAAGGAGCCCAATGCAGGGCTCGATCCCAGGACCCCGGGATCATGACCTGAGCCAAAGGCAGATGCTTAACGACTGAGCCACCCAGGTGCCCCCAGTTCTTTTTATAATAATGTCTAACAATCCTACAGGAAACAGAAGCTCTACTTTTAATCAAAGTTAAGGCTAAGAACTATTTCCTGGGAAATCCAATTCAAAATAAGCAATCTCTACTTGAGATTGTCCTATTCACACAAAACTGTGTGCCTACAAGAAATGATAATGGAATATAAAACCTTTCTCTTCTAGGTTATTGTTTACAATCTGGATGAAGCTGATACCCAAAAGAAAGCATACAAAGGTCAATGTGAAAAGAATGCATAGGATTGGTCATTCCTCTTCCTACAACACAAATGCTAACCAGTATGACTATCAGCTACTTAACAATAACCTTCTCATTCCCTCATCCAAACCCCACACACCCACATAAAATAGAAGTTATAACCCCTATTCCCCACTTGGCAAATATGAATTAAACAAATTTCTATTTGTCTACTATGTGCTAGGCACCAAGACAATAAAATAAGACTAGGAAAACACTCTTTGCCCCCCCCAGAGGAATTTCACACTCATAGGAGGACATTATTTGACAATGAAGAATCACAGACACAAGGTCAAATCAAGGTGGGGCCCAGCAGTCAGAATTGGCCCTTCCATTCCTAGATCCAGGGCAGACAAATCTCAAACCATGCTGTTCTACATCCCAGTATCCAGTCCTCTTCTGGAACAGCTTCCTTTGGAGATAAGTCTCCTTACCTAGCTATTCTAGCCCTTCATTCCACAGCTAATATCCTCATCTCTGCTTTTCAGAAATGGTGCTTCCCAGTGGCCCCTTCCACTTCCTGCTCTAGAACTCCCAGGTCCCCATCTCAGGCACTCTCTCTGCCTCAAGTATTCTCACACCTCCTCAAAACTGCACTCCCAGACTTGATGACCTGGGAGGGAAAATCTGTGTCTGCACATGATGTAAGAGAAAGACAAATTCACATCTAATTAGAAAATAAGGCAGGGTGAAAACACATGACAGCTCTGCAGGTAATGTGGTCTGAGCTTTTTATTATAAAAATGTCCAAAGATATACAGATGTTTACTACAGAGTAGGGATTCCTTTTGGGGAGCCACCAACCATGTACCACAAATTGGTCCAGAGGTAGCTTTAGTGCATTTATCTACAAGAACTTACAGTCAAAAGTATTTCAGACTTTTGCCTTCTCAAAACAAGCTTCAATCACTGGAAGCAGCTTTAGGGACATATGTTCGAGAACTTCATCATTTGCAGTTGACTGATTTTCTAGACCTTCCCAATACTGAATTTTACCCTTTTAATGACCCTCTGCTCCCAATATAAACTTTCATCAATGCCAGGATATTAGATGAAATAACCCTGAAACGGGCCTTCAGATTAAGGATGGCAACAAAGTACATCTCTAACCTTCAGTAATGGCCTGTGCTAATGAGGGAGCCCAGGTGTTCACTGCACTATGTATGTGTAGTTACCTCAAATGATTGCCAGGTACCAACTAAAAAGTCTGGCGCAAATAAACTAGGACTCAATGCAGCTAATAAAGCATACAACACTACAAGGCTGAATACAAATACTAACAGAATTTTCTAAAATTGTATGCCAGGAGGTCCTTTGTAAATCATAGGAGGATAAATGTTTTTAACATTCAATTTCCCCATATAGTTAACTGCTGTGCCCAAGCAGGTCCTGTGAATTGAAAAGTCAAACGGAGCTGGCTTGGACCTAGTTATAATTACCATTTAAGTACAAAAGAACGAAAGTCTCTATGTTGACAGAAACAATATCAAAGCAGAACAAGGCCTCACACTATCAGCTACAATGTCTCAATTTCACATTTGCTTTGGAAATACAGAGGATTTTTCACTTCACTTTCTCCTTTCCAGAACATCCAACAAAACATTTAAATCAGTTAGTAAAAATATACACACATAATAGCATCGATTTTTTTTAAGAAGGAGGCTTAAAGATTATCTCATTCAAACCCCTTCATTTTAAAGATGAGAAAATAAAAGCAAGAAAGGGTGATTCACCCACAACCACACAAATTAGACAAGAATCCTCTATTATTTATACCATGCACCATAAAATAGCCCATTTTTCAAATACAATAGAATAAATTATTTTACAAATCTACCGAAGTACCATGCTACCTTCAAGACAATCAGAGTATTACGACCCATTGGCAGAGGAGAAAATTTCAGTGGGCTGGTCAAGGACACAGAGGACACAATCATGGTCTCTGATTTAAAATGAATTCCCAGAAAACATGGTAAACTTGAAGTGACTTGGTACAGCTAAGCATACAGAGCTCCTAAATTTATCAATTCTCCTCTGTACACTTCTGAACATGATGACATATACGTGTACTGTTTTACATTCCTCCTCAGTCCGGGCTGCCACAGATCAAAACTTGACTCAAAATATCTAAGAAGAATTTCAGAATCTCTTTTTTCAAATGTTCTAACTTAACACTGAAAAGGCTGAAATTATTAAAATCTCAAAAAAATCAAAATGTCAAAATATTTAATTCAAATATGTACAGCTGCTACCCATTTCCTTCTTATTTTTAAATATAGAGATTACTGTAAATATTCTAACAGTGCATTGTCACTTCTTTCTATACAGCCATGATGGAAAGAAGTGGTGAATTAAAGGGGGGATAATTTGATTTTCTATCCCTTATAAAGGGAGGAAAATTGTAAATGGCATTATATGTGTGAAAATTGAACTGTAAAAAAATATAGTGTGTGCATCTTGACAGCATCAAATTTAAAAAGGTAAAAAGTATTTAGACTTCTAAATTACTTCTCTAAAAATATCACACATTAAATGTACAGCCTTAATTTCTGTAAGAGTCATTGTTAAATGCAGCATTTTTATAAAAACTCAGTTTCTTTATCACTTGGGAGAAATAAGTTTGTTACTATTTTCTATATTCCCCTGTTATCAAACTCTTGAATTTGTTTGTTTTTCTCCATTAATGATAATGCCCTTTCTCATGCTTTAAAATAATCTCCATATTTATTTATCTGTTGATACACCCCATATTTATATTCTGGCTCAGCTAATGCATTGGCAAATATGTACGTGTATACATGCACATGTATGTACATGTATGATACATATAAACATACAACAGGAAGACGGTACAGTGGTTAAGTCTCTAGAGCAAGACTAATTGGTTCAAATTATGGCTCCAGCACTCACAAGCTTAGACAAGTTACTTAACCTCTCTGCACCATAGTTTCCTTACCAGTAAAATGAGAATAATAATAGTACCTGCTTCTTAGAGTCTAAATATGACTAAATACAGATTATTTGTAAAGTGATTAGAATAGTGTATGGCACTTTTAAGTATCTATGAAGTGTTGAATTTTTGAAAATTATTTTTACCTTCCTTTTTCTTCCATCTCTCCCTCTTCTTCATCATCATTTCCACACAAGATTTTTATCAAGTGCTTAATATCAAAACCAGCATTACAGATATTTATGCACTTTTGACCCTCAGAAAACAACAGGTCATGCTTAACCCTGATGATAATGTACATTCCTAACACAAATAAGTAAGAGAGCACAAATAATAATCAGGGACAGAAACTGCATAGCACAATGTAGTTGATCTTCTAACTGGGATACATCTACTCCTATAATGACATGAAGATCTAAGAGGTAGTTAGACACACAGCATTTATAAGGGAATCAATTTCCAGACCCTCAACTTCCATATAAACTCTTTCCTAAAATCAATCTATGTGAGAAACCTCCTCCCAAGTAGGATCTCCTTTCCCATTTCCCTTCTCTCTACTACCCTTCTCTCCTACTTTATAGGAAAACAGTTGTGCTCTCACAGATCCCTAAGCATACTACAGCATATTGTTCTGAGACAGAAAAGCCTTGGGGCATCAAAAACAAAAGTACAATTCATGTGTTTTGTCACTACTGACACTCTCTGCTGAAGAGAGGAGTATCTCCCCAAGTGAGGAAACATCCTCTCCCCCTTCCTAACAATTTACCCACCTCTTTCCTGGAAGAAGGGTGAAAAAAAAAAAAAAGGATAGATACATGCATACATACATTAGTTTAAGCTGCTTTAGCCTTCAAAACAGCAAAACCATACAAGGTCCTGGTGAATAACAACCACAAATTTGAAAACTGAGAATAATGAAATGAAAGTACAAACAGAATGGTAATTCAAGCACGTTCTCCAAGACATTCTGAGCATTTTCAGATACATTTCAGAGCTCAAATTAGAGGATCCTTTTTGTGGAGTGCTGAAAGGGTAGAGGTTGGAAAATAGGATTAACTGAAGAAAAGGGAGGAACAAGAACAAGCAAAGTAGGAAAGAAAGGAGAAAGGAAACAGGGCAAACCGCTTTAGAATTAAAGGAGGAAATCCTATCAAATAAACCAATCACATAAAGGCCACAAATTAATACAGCATAATCAGTGACTGAAATGCCATATTAGCAAAACAAGATGCCTAAGTTCTACTTTGTCAATAAAGAAATCCTGCATTTTCTCTGGATATATCACTAGTAGCATAAGAAAGAAATTAATAAATACTTTCTTAAAAGGAAGGCTTAAGCAGAAGATAAAAGAAAATATATAGGTCACAGAGAATATAAAACTAATGGTGTCTTTACATACAGACAAAACAATTCTGGCCACTAATGGGCAGTAGGGCTGAGAGAGAGAGATACCTTTGGGACATACTACATTACCCAGTGATACGTGGAATAGTTTAGACTTATCTTTTCCTAGTAACATTTCAATATTAATCAAGATGCAGGTTTATAGTTTAATTTTGAGACATACTGTAAAGGTTCTTATCAGCAACAGTTTTGTATAATCTACCATGACTATACATATGCACCACATTTAGTAAGGCTGTAACATAGAGAAACTTAGCATGTCTGACTCCACATTGCCTCTATTTCCCTTGCTGCTGTGACCTATAGCTTAGAAACTTCTGCTTTCGCCTGCATATAGACATGTTACAGTTAAGGTTTGCAAAAACTGCTTTTTATCTGAATTCCACTTCATCTGAGGAGATAAGGAAGTGCGTACATAAATGACTCTGCTATCTTTGAGATTTACAATCTCATTACAAGAATGACATGACCAGATTGCTATACGCAAAGATCAACTGACCAAGGACAAAGAAGTCACACGACCTTCTCAGATGTCTACAGATGTCAGTCACCTTTTGACTCCAACCCCCTCCTGTTCCCCACTCTTTCTAACATAAAAGGAGCTCAAATCTCATGCTTGACTTATAGGTCTATTGTGTGGCAAGCAGAATGAGCTTGGACTCAGTTATAAGGCAATTTATGATTTACTGTACGCATGTGAAATTAAAAGCCAGAAGCAAACAATTATTTTAACAAGCTGTCAAGATATGCAGAGTTTTGCCAAACAAACATCGTTTATACTGATCTTTTGAAAAGTATATAAAACTTAGAATTCCCTCAACAAAACTGTTACGCAAAATTGTCATAAGATTCCTATAAAGCATATGACTCAACTGCTATCAAAATCTTCCCCAAATGAGACTGATTTCCAACAGAGTCCCAGTTTTTAAACTCTGACAATTTCCTGTCCCTTTTTCTTTTACATTTTATTTTCTCTTGCTCAAAAGACAAAGAAGCATCACAGGTTTATTTTTTATTATTGTCATTAGTGAATTTTATCACCATCCTGAAATATACCCAACAGTGATTTCCTGTTCCCCTGCCACTAATCTCTCTCGGGCAGGCCCAACTCTCATTCTCTGGAGTTGGGAAGGGAAAGGGAAAGGAATCGAAGTAACAGGTTGCTCCCACCCTCCAACTCAAAGCCAACTTATTATTCCTTTTATGTACTGCCATCATTTCCCCCAACATTCCAGGATCCACTTGACACCAATCTATTCTATAACTTATCTCCTAACATGCCATATAATTTACACATTTATTATATATGTAAAAAATATATTTTTTCTTTTTTATTATGTTATGTTAATCACCATACATTACATCATTAGTTCTTTTTATAATTTTTTATTATATTATGTTAATCACCATACATTACATTATTAGTTTTTGATGCAGTGTTCCATGATTCATTGTTTGCATATAACACCTATTCAGTCATAGATTCTTTTTTTTTATGTTATGTTAATCACCATACATTACATCATTAGTTTTTGATGTAGTGTTCCATGATTCATTGGGTTTGCATATAACACCCAGTGCTCCATGCAGAACGTGCCCTCTTTAATACCCATCACCAGGCTAACCCATCCCCCCACCCCCTCTCCTCTAGAACCCTCAGTTTGTTTCTCAGAGTCCATAGTCTCTCATGGTTCGTCTCTCTCTCCGATTTCCCCCCCTTCATTCTTCCTCTCCTGCTATCTTTTTTTTTTTTTTCAACATCGCTCGGCAGCAGGGAAATCCAAATCAAAACCTCCATGAGATACCACCTCACACCAGTCAGAATGGCTAAAATTAACAAGTCAGGAAACAACAGATGTTGGCGGGGATGTGGAGAAAGGGGAACCCTCCTACACTGTTGGTGGGAATGCAAGCTGGTGCAGCCACTCTGGAAACAGTATGGAGGTTCCTCAAAAAGTTGAAAATAGAGCTACCATACGATCCAGCAATTGCACTACTGGGTATTTACCCCAAAGATCCAAATGTAGGGATCCGAAGGGATATGTGCACCCCAATGTTTATAGCAGCAATGTCCATAATAGCCAAACTATGGAAAGAGCCAAGATGTCCATCGACAGACGAATGGATAAAGAAGATGTGGTGTATGTATACAAACACACACACACACGCGTGCGCGCACACACACACACACACACACACACACACACAATGGAATATTATGCAGCCATCAAAAGGAATGAGATCTTGCCATTTGCAACGACGTGGATGGAACTGGAGGGTATTATGCTGAGCGAAATGAGTCAATCAGAGAAAGACATGTATCATATGACCTCACTGATATGAGGAATTCTTAATCTCAGGAAACAAACTGAAGGTTGCTGGAGTGGTGGGGGGTGGGAGGGATGGAGTGGCTGAGTGATAGACACTGGGGAGGGTATGTGCTATGGCGAATGCTGTGAATTGTGTAAGACTGTTGAATCACAGACCTGTACCTCTGAAACAAATAATACATTATATGTTAAAAAAAAAATCATTAGTTTTTGATGTAGTGTTCCATGATTCATTGTTTGTGTATAACACCCAGTGATCCATGCAGAACATGCCCTCTTTAAGACCCATCACCAGGCTAACCCATCCCCCCACCCCCTTCCCCTCTAGAACCCCCAGTTTGTTTCTCAGAGTCCATAGTCTCTCATGGTTCGTCTCCCCCTCCGATTTCCCCCTCTTCATTTTTCCCTTCCTACTATCTTCTTCTTTTTTTTTTTTTTGACAGATGTTGGCGGGGACGCAGAGAAATATATATTAAATATATTAAATGGTCTCTTCTTACTAGAAAGAAAATAATCTTCACATGGGCAGGGATCTACATCATTTTGTTCACTGACCTATCCCAACTACCTAGAACAGTGCCTGACGCATAGTAACTATTCAAAAACACACTGAATCAATGAATTCTTAACTTTGCCTAGGATTCTATCTGTACCAAACTCCCCATGTGAGGCGCCACAAACAAAACCACGTGCTGCTCCAATCTTATTACTTAATTTGCATGTGATTTTTCTCACCCTAATGTCACTGTCATAGGTAAGAGTTTGTTGCCACAAGAACTGGAAGTGATATCTGCACAGTTTAGCTGTCATGAAAACCCTAACAAATACTTCTGTTCTCGGCTGACTTCATTTTATGGCCACAAGAAACCCAAACATCTAATAATCTAATAGTTTAGTTTGTCTCTTTTCCCTCCTTGGGCAATGTCTTCAGAGTCTCTTGTCCTGAATACCTCTCCTATAAATTTACTACCTCCATTCATTTCTACGTACCTTATCCATTATGCCTTCTCCCTACCCTACAGTAGACTTACTCCTCTGATTCTCCCTTGACCAACAAGGGAGAATGTCCTCAAAAGCCTCCATAAAAGCCCATTAGCAGAAGAAGAGGTTAAGATTAGATGAGGACATTATGGTGGGCCCTAATATCAAATAACTGGTGTCCTTTTAAGAGGAAAGTTGGAAGGAGCCATGAGCATAGACAGAGGAGAGATCATGTGAAGACACAAGGAGAAGTCAGTCATCCACAAGGCAAGGAACAAAGCCTCCGAAGAAATCAACACTGCCAATACTTTGATCTCAGATGTTGTTTAAAACCAAAAAAGTCTATTAGTAATAGAGTTATATACACATTTGTGAATCTACTTAACATATATAAGTAGATGCTATAATATGTTATTATTGTAAAAGTATTCATAGCAAATTGTAGCTTTATTTTAAACTGATACATGTAAAGGTAAATGCTACCTACAGAACAGGATGAAGTGAATAGCTCACTTTATTGTTAATATGGAACAACTCCAGGGCTGGACTATCTGCCCTTGAATCAGTGAGGGAAAAGGAAAAAAAGATTGGGGCGGGGGCGGAGGGGGCTGTCACCAGGGTGATCTTGAACAGTGCAGGTATTAGGTGATTGGCTACCTCCTACCAATCAGTGGCTCAAGCTAACCCAAAAATGACTATTTCATACAGCAAAACCCAATCAGTCCTGTTCTTTTAGTTGCGAAAAGGAAAAGCTCCCTAAAATAACATGCATTCATAAGTGATTAATATACAGTAAGCACTCAATAAATATTTGCTAAATAAATTAATGAATCAATGAGTACTTCCCTATGCTTTGGGAAGTTCAGCCCAAATTAAATGCCAGAATTTTATATGTAAAGGGTTAGGTCTTAAAATGTGTATTACCAACTGATAAATATAATAACAGTTAAATAAATATATCTGGATGCTCAATAAGAACTTCATGCATTAATATATCAACACATCATCGAACCACTGTAAGCCAATTTTACAATAAATTGAAATACTTTTTATTTGAATCAAAAAGTTCTCAAGTAACAATTCATGTCAGTCATACAGCTACCAGAAAATGAGAATAAATATTTGTTTCCAAAATTAATGACTCAAAAACAGTAAGAAAATTAATTTTAATTTACTCTCAATTTTGAAGTAATATGTATTTTGTTATAAAAATTTTGATTCTGCCCTCCAAATACATTTAATTTTCCATTTTTCCATATTTAAGATTAATCACAAAAAGCAATGAAAAACATTTCATTTTCAACTCACTAAAATATAAAAGGTATTAAACACAAAGATACTTTTTCAAATATAGGTAAGTTCATTGCAAATGTTGTTCATAACATTTCAAAAGAACATTGCTAAAAAGTGTTGCTAGGATTCTTTTTTAATTTGCACAGTTTTATTACTAAGCATTCATTCTTGAGACAAATGTAATTTTTTAATTAACTGGCCCTTTACAAGGTATGTGATCAATAAGTATTAGCGGATTCCTGATTTTAAAAGGTTTTTAAAAACTTTTTTCACCACCCAAAAATAAAATCTGGGCTAAATTTGATCTACTGATACAAAGATATAAATGAGAAATTCCAAATTAGTATCACCTTAATACAGCTAGATAGAAAAATGAATGGTGAAGGAAAAGGCCATTAGGAAAGATAATGATCTTTCTAGCATGGTCTGAATGCAATCCTCCCTATGAGGTTCAAATTCAGTAAACGGTCTGTTGGGGAAACCTGTTAATCTCTAAGATTTGTCAGGAAAAAATGTGAAAGATTTTGAAATTTTCTTTTTTCTTTAAAGATTTTATTTATTTGACAGAGAGACAGCAAGAGAGTGGGAGAGGGGAAATGGGAGCGAGTGGGAGAGGGAGCCCCAATGCAGGGCTCGATCCCAGGACCCTGGGATCATGAACTGAGCCGAAGGCAGATGCTTAATGACTGAGCCACCCAGGCACCCCAGATTTTGAAAATTTCTAAAAAATATGTATGTGACATTTTTGTTATAATAATATTAATATATAATATAAATATATATTTATTGAAAATGCTACATATTATATTAATGGTTATTAGTAGGTATCCTGACTAGTATGCCCTTCTAGGTTATCTGGTTCTATAAGGGTTTAAGTCTTTAATTGTCTTTCAGCCACTTTACAACTCTGCAAGGTGTAAAACACCTAATAATGTAAATGATTCTTTTCCACAGAAATACAAACAAATTCTCTCCAGTGGAGGAAAAAAAATCCTTGGTTGGTGATCATAATCCACAGAATCATTAACCTATGCATACTGACCAATTCTGTATCTGTTGCACTTTCATTTCAACATCCCTAATTGCCTGTATGTATGTGCTCTTTTACTTCCCCTGTGAATAAGTTGTAATGTCATACTGGTTCCCTCAATTGAGCTAAATAAAATATCTGACACTTGTCCATTTTATATTTGAATAAGAGTCACAATTTTTTAAATAACCTTTAGAAATGTCTATAACTAAAAGTATGAGTTTTGAAATGACACTTTCCATGAACACACCTTCTTAAAATTTCCACTAGGTCATAAGTCATCCCACGTAAGTTACTCAAGCTAAAATAAGATAGTATGCTTCAGTGAATCCAAAACACCATTATATGATGTTCCTTTATTGTTTATATACCAGTAAGAAAGCAAAAAAGCTGGAAACTAAACCATAATACAATGCTTTCTTATCATTTAAGATTTCTTGTATTTTTTTTCTGTTTATCATTTTTTTCCATTGCTCTAGTTCCATGTCTCTGTATCTATATAATTTATCTTTTGAAGACCAAATCATAGGATTTGGAAATTATGGTAGTACCTAAAATACACTTATCTCAACTAAAGCATTGACACTAGGACTATATTCATACCTATGCAAACAATGACAATGACATCAAGAGCACCACCAGGCCAACAGAGAATTTAAGAAGATATCAATTTAAAGATGCATCCCAATTTAAAGATGCACCCTAGGATGCCTGGGTGGCTCAGCTGGTTAAGCATCTGCCTTCGGCTCAGGTCATGATGCCAGGGTCCTGGGATCAAGTCCCACATCAAGTTCCTTGCTCAGCAGGGAGCCTGCTTCTCCCTCTGCCTGTCACTCACCCTGCTTGTGCTCTCTCTCTCTCTCTCTGACAAATAAATAAATAAATAATAAAGATGCATCCTAATTTCAGGTACATTGAAATATGAACAAAAATGTCCATCCTAGAAACCACAAAACACCATTGTGATAAATGTATAAACCTATAACATGATTATAAAAGGTAAATGGGTTACAATCAGAAACCCGATCACGAGATGGTCATCATTTGCCTCAATATTGGAACTGATAAAGTCCATGTAGATTGCTGGAAATATACACATCTTAAAAGTAAGACCCAAAGGGGCGCCTGGGTGGCTCAGTCGTTAAGCGTCTGCCTTCGGCTCAGGTCATGATCTCAGGATCCTGGGATCGAGCCCCGCATCGGGCTCCCTGCTCAGCAGGAAGCCTGCTTCTCCCTCTCCCACTCTCCCTGCTTGTGTTCCCTCTCTCGCTGCGTCTCTCTCTGTCAAATAAATAAAATCTTTAAAAAAAAAAAAAAAGTAAGACCCAAAATCTCAATGAAGGCAAACAGCCCTTTAGAGGTAAAAACGAAATGTGGGGTCCTTGAATGAACCAAGGGTATTCAATCTCTTACTGACTGAAAGAGTAGTAATGGGTGTTTGTCTCTAGTAGAAGGGCAAGAAAGATACAGCATGAAAGGACTGACTTAAAATAAAACAGTGACAAAAAATCACCACCATCCTTCTTAAGCAAATAATCTTCCTTCTCCTTTTTGATGTACTAGCGACGTATCTTTCCCATTTTCAATCTAGTATAGATTAACAACTTGCAAAATTGTTATTTTAATAACCACCTCAATTAATATAACATAAAGCTTTTTTCTTAAAGGATTATAGCTCCAACTAGTTGTAATCTCCTTGAAGATAAAGGAGACAAAATTCTTGAAGACTCAGGTACTTTTTCCAAGTTAAAAACCCAAAATCCTAAGTACTTATCAATGACATCAGTTAGATTTCCTGCTAAATTTTATTTCTTAATTTTTGGCCCTCCGTAATTTCATAAAACTTGTAAAAGTTTTAATTGTCTGTTGCTGGCGTTTGCAACATTGCCTACAATACCATAGTAGTCATAACCATTAGTAAATTTGACCTTGACTCCTCACAATAACCTAGATTCTCACCATCAACCTGTGAAGTAAGTATGGCAACAATCATTATTCCCCTTCAATACATGAAAAAACTTAAGTTTAGGACTTTGCCCAAAGTCACACAGTTAATAAGTAGAGTTGTCAGAACTGAATCCCAGGCCTTCTGACTCTGGGTCCATATTTTTCTTATAATCACAGACTTAATGCCAATGGCTAGGAGCTTTCCTTCCCTCTCTCTTCCCTCACATAACAAATGATATTTCTTCTGAGATCTGGCTTGCTCAGCTGCAGAAACCCCTTCAACAGGGAGTTAGTCATTATTAATGTGGTAATTCTCTACACTTGCATTTAGCACAGATATGGTAATATTAGGCACAGTAGAGACTAGGGGAAATATACAATATTGATGGTCAGGTGATCAGGTTCTGGTGGGACTTGAACGCTTAAATTTCCTATGCCTCAAATTCTTCCTTTGCAAAAAAGCACAGTGAAATGAAGATGATCTCTAAGGCCTTTTCCTAATTAAAAACCTGATATTCGAAATCCTTATCAATAACAATCAGATCTCCTGCTAAATTTTCTACTTCTTGATATTTAGTCTTGCATAATGTGGTGAAAGAAAAAGAGGAAACCAAAGAAACTTAGCAGTTAAATTCTACAGTGAGAGAAGAACAGAGAATACATAAACAGAAATTTTAATAAATTCCAACCATTGCCTGACTAAGGACACTGACTGTACTCATTTCAAACTAGAAGGTTTTAGGTTAAAAGAGATCTATACAGACACAATTGCCACAGAAGCCCTTCTAGGTATACAGGATGCTGTTACATTTTACTAGCTTATAACATCCTTTTTTTGTACATGGCAAAACTACACTTTTCTCATTACAAATGCCCTAGTTCTTCCCACAAAGTTATTGTCAAGTTTCCAAATGTCACTAATTTGTCGCTTAAAGCAAACATATAAAATACTCTGACATATGAAAAATGTTCACCATGTCCTTTAGTTGCTTCAAGATACAGCATATAAATCACTGAGTTTCTAAATAGAAGCAAAGTACCTAGATATTTTTGCCTAAAAGATTTAAAACAAATTTCCCACCTTTTTCCCCCCTCACTTGCAGCTTTCAGGCCACTTAACGTGCTTCAATCTCCAAGATATCAATTATTTTTTCAATTGGTGAATAAATAAAATTGGTATTTTGGACTTCCTGGTTAGCATGAAAAGGGTTATATGAGCTAATTTTCCTTGTATGAGTACATCTTTGTAAGAGTAAATTTCTATTAAATGGAAATTATGTCTATCAATTGAGCCTGTCACTACAAGTAGTTTTTAAAGGGTCAAAAAACTGATCAACTTTTATAGAATGTTATTGTTACCACCATCTAATTTCTATGATAATGCTTTGTTTTAACAAATGCACTACCACTGCACTACCCTAACTTACCAAAAAAATTGCCCTAACTTACCAGTTAAATGATTCTTCCAATTCCTTTCTCCTTTGCTTCTCTGACCTTTGTTCCTCTGACCTTTGTTCCTCAAAAAATTCTCTCTGGGGCGCCTGAGCTGGCTCAGTCAGAAGAGTGCAAGACTCTTGATCTCGGGGTTGTGAGTCTGAGCCCCATGTTGGGTGTAGAAATTACTTAAAAAAATAAAATCTTAAAAAAAAATTTCTTTTAATTCTCTCCTGAAAAATTTCCCCAACCAATTTTTTTTCTCTCCAATCCTTTCATCCCTTTCTTTGGGTCCTTTTCTTTCTTTCTCCCCTTTGATTCTCTGCCTATATTTGCCTTCCTCTTACTTCACTCCTTCATAGCTCATTTGCTTCCACAAGTTCAACAAGCATTTCCACACTGATGAATCCCCAAGAACATTTCAGCCCTCACTCTGACCAATCTCTGATCCTGGATTTCCAGCTGCCTTTAGGATAGATCTACTTGAATGACTTAATACCCTATTAGAATTCAAAATTTCTAGTTTCTTTACATCCTCCCAATCTCGCAATTCATAATCTCGTACTTAGGGACATCTAATTCTCCTAGGTAATCCTAACAATTTCAAATCCTTACTATATTGCCAAACACAAACCCAGAATGAATTAGGTTACTTGCTTTATTTCATTGCAGGATGCTAAAATGTCACTGAAAATAGCCACACACAAAAAATGTAATGATTGTTTTCAATACAAACTGACAAGTTCATAGTATTCTTTTTTTTTTTTTTTTTAGATTTATTTATTTGACAGAGGCGGGAAGGGGCAGAGGGAGAGGGAGAGGGAATCCTCAAGCAGACTCCCTGCTGAGTGTGGAGCCCGATGTCGGGCTCCACCTCAGGACCCTGAGATCATGACCTGAGTCGAAATCGAGTGGGTGGCTTAACCGACTGAGCCACTCAGGCGCCCCATGGGTTCATAGTATTCTATGAGTAAATGTACTATGGTTCACTCTTTCACTACTGGACATTTGTTTCTAATTTTTCAATATTGCAAATAAAGTTATAATGTTCACTATTACAATTCTTTTCATGTTCAAAAATATCTCCTTAGTCTAGCAATACAGAAGCAGAATTACTGGATGATAAGGTATAAGGATTAAGATTCTTGATTAATACTGACAAGCTGATTTCCAAAACAGTGCTATCACAAAAATGTTAGCTCCAGGAGAACAGGGATCTTGTCTGTTTTGTGTGTATTACAAGCACTGGTAATACAACAATAAACAGCAAACAGTACATGATCAATAAATTTTAGTTAAATATATGAATCAATCAGCCAATAAGCCCTATGAAAATGTTCTCACAGACCAAGTAAACAATCCTTCCAGGCAAAAGCTAAGAGCCATTTGCCATGTCCTTTTTCCCTGTGACAGCAACCAAGATGATAGGTAAATGTTTCTCTTCATGTAATTATTATTTATCATTATTTTCAGGTAGTAAAATGTGAAGGTTTTTTTTTTTCCTTGAAATGCACCCTTTTAATAAGCACAAAGTTGCAGGTAATGCCCTTAAAAAGAACTCCATGCAGGGAGGCCCTTTGATAGGAGCATTACAAGTGTGGAGTCCCACTCCTAAGAAAGAATATGGAGCAATAAAGGAAGCTGCTAGAGTCAGAAGGCATCCTTGACTCTGCTTTGAGATCAAGCCGACTTTGAAAATCAGAGAATATTTTAATTCAGAGAATTCCAATAAAGTTTTGCTAGATTTCAGTGAAATAAAAACGCTTCATAGTGCAGCTCAAAGGTAGTTTTACTGCAGCTCTAGAAGTCCCAGAAAAGCATTGAGAAACCAGGCAACATGCTTCATTTTAAAGTGCCTATGTGAGCTAAAATGCACCCAAGCATAAGGGTAGAGAAAATAAAGAAGAGAAGGTAAACAGAGCCTCAGATATAAAATATAATTCAATTTGATATATTTTAACTGCAATAAATAAACCAAAGAAAACAAATGTATAAAGATCTGGGCACGTAATTTGAGTTTCTAAAGAAATTTTAACTGTTATGATCTAAATTCCATTAGATAAAGAATATTTCTTCTACAGCTAAACACACTGATGTTTAAGAGTTTTAGTGCAAATTCCAAGACCTAAAAGAATCTAGAGGAAGTCCAAATGGAAATGAGAAGCAAGATTAATGCCAATCAATTGGCATTTCACAAAGGTAGAAGAGTAGGATATTTTCTTATTATTTTGTTTGTATTTCATAAGTAAAGGTGTTTGTGGAAGACTTTTAAATAAATGTTTGCTTTTTCTATTTTTTTAGGTAGTAAAAGAGAAGAGGTTAACTAGGAAAAGGAGAGAATGAGAGCAGTCACCTGCAAATTTTGCAATCCAGAGGAATCCTCAGAATATCCTGCTTTAATGTTATTTGTTCTTATACTTAATTACCACAATTACCATAAATGATTACAGTCAAGTAGTATGATTAACTAAAACCAAATATAGTGTTGTCATGCTTTTATCACAATTCAAGTTCATTATATTTTTCCCATCATAATACTAATTCATGGTCAATACAGAAGATATGGAGTAAAATAAAGAGCAGACAAAAGGGGGGAAAAAATCACTTCCAGAACTGTGATCTAAGTAAATCATTACTTCATATTTTGGTATATTCCCCTGTCAAAGTTTTCCCATCCAAGTTTTTCCTTGCTCATTTGTTTCTATATACTTTAATTCTTCTTTTTTATTATGAAACATAACAACGTAAGCTTTTACTCATGTTACCTCAATCTCTTCACAGGCTTCACTTTAATATAACATTCCATCAAGTGAGCATTTCACAATTTATATTTTGCCTTAGTGCTGGGGAGTTGCTGTCAATTTCTTTTACCATTGTTAATAATTCTGTAAAAAACATATTGGGTTTTTCCAGTATTTCAAATTCTTTTCTTAGAATATATTCCTCAAAATTGAACTACTACATATCAAAAATGATAATCAAAATTAAAACATAATATGATTTCTGGGTTTGTAACAAACTAATACAGGGTAGGGAAGTAGATGAGAGTTACAGATGAAACAAGATTGTGCATGTTAAAAATTTTCCAGAATAAGATGTCCAAACAAAAATAAAAAGCAGACCACATTTAGAATATGTAATTTTTTTTTCATTCTAACAAAGATGAAAGTTTAAGGCTCTTGATGCACATTGCCAGACTGCTTCCCTAAGGACTGTAATCATTTTTAATCCAACATAACCTTAAGGTTTATTGTGAAGGCTTCTTTAAATCCTCTTTTCTTTCAAGTCTTTATTTTTTTTTAAGATTTTATTTATTTATTCATGAAAGACAGAGAGAGAGAGATAGTGAGAGAGGCAGAGGGAGAAGCAGGCTCCCAAGGAGCAGGGAGCCCGACGCGGGACTCAGGTCATGATCCCAGGGTCCTGGGATGGAGTCCCGCGTCGGGCTCATTGTTTATACATTGATGTTGGCATGTCTCTCTAACCTCTCTATGTGGGCCCTACATCCCCTACAAATTTTTTGAGATAGGTTTCTGAGTTTTCACTTGATTCTAGACACTGACAATTGCTCTTATATGCTCTGTTGTTCATCATGGAAACATGATTCCACTCAGAACAACAACTGGATAACACAATGATTTACCTACAGGGGTGTTTATCATATTGTTGTCTACAAGACAAAACTGTATCATAGTATTTTTAGCAAAAGTTAGAAGCAATCATTACTGTATTACTTTCAGGGGCTGCACAGTATTTCAAAATGTAGGCTACAAAAATGTTTGTGTGACATAATTCTGCCTTGCATATATTATATACATACTCACATGTACACACACACAGAAAAAAAAAACCCTAGAAGTGCATATACTAATAAAAATAGTATTTTCTTAGGGGGTTGATATTACTAGTGACTTTTATAAACTCTTTATTTATATGCTTTAATTTTAACAATAAACATTCTAAAAGTATATTTTTTTTAAATTAACAACTAAAGTAATCTCAACATATAACCAATCATTAACCAAGTCAATCTAGCCTCAGTTATTTTATGTGGGCCCTACATCCCCTATCAAATGTATGCTAGGAATATACAAACACAGAGCCAAAGGGTTTAACTTTTACTATCCAAACTACCTATAATTCAAAAGGTCAGTAAGACCTATCACTCCTGCTATACCTGGCTCTCTGACCCCTATTTGGCAGTACATCTTTTTTTTTTAATTTTTTTTATTATGTTATGTTAATCACCATACATTACATCATTAGTTTTGGATGTAGTGTTCCATGATTCATTGTTTGCGTATAACACCCAGTGCTCCATGCAGAACGTGCCCTCCTTAATACCCATCACCAAGCTAACCCATCCCCCCACCCCCTCCCCTCTAGAACCCTCAGTTTGTTTCTCAGAGTCCACAGTCTCTCATGGTTCGTCTCCCCCTCTGATTTCCCCCCCTTCATTCTTCCCCTCTTGCTATCTTCTTCTTCTTTTTCTTTTAACATATAATGTATTGTTTGTTTCAGAGGTACAGGTGTGTGATTCAGTCTTACACAATTCACAGCACTCACCATAGCACATACCCTCCCCAATGTCTATCACCCAGCCACCCCATCCCTCCCAACCCCCACTACTCTAGCAACCCTCAGTTTGTTTCCTGAGATTAAGAATTCCTCATATCAATGAGGTCATATGATACATATCTTTCTCTGATTGACTTATTTTGCTCAGCATAATATTCCATTGTATATATATATATATATATACCATGCACCCTGATGTTTATAGCAGCAATGTCCACAATAGCCAAACTGTGAAAAGAGCCAAGATGTCCATCAACAGATGAATGAATAAAGAAGATGTGGTATACATGTACAATGGAATATTGGCAGTACATCTTAAATCCTCAGGAGTTTTATGTCCTTACAATTCATTTTTGATGACTTCACTGTCAGACAAGATTTTGATATTCATCAATCCCCCACCCCAGCCAGGCTACTTCTGGGTAGATGTAAGACACTACCCTCAACCCACTACCCCAAGCTTTATTTAGGCTTTTAAAAAGACAGTTACCAAATCCCTCCTTCAGCCAGAGAAATGGCACTTTATAGTGATTTTCATCCCAAAATGTGTATGCTTAATTTTGTTTTGTTTTGTTTTGTTTGAGGGGGGTGTTTTTTTTATTTAAATTCAATTAGCCAACATATAGTATATTAGTTTCAGACGTAGTGTTCAATAATTCATCAACTGCGTACCTCACTCAGTGCTCATCACATCACCTGCCCTCCTCAATGCCCACCACCCAGTTACCCAGTGACCCCATGGGGGGAGAGGGGGAGGTGTTTTTTGTTTTAGGTAGGCTCCACACCCAGGGTGGAGCCCAGTGTGGGGCTTGAACTCACGACCCTGAGATCAAAACCTGAGCTAAGATCAAGAATCGGATGCTTAACTGACTAAGCCACCCAGGCGCCCCTATGCTTGATTTTGTTTAATTGTGGGGGAAAGAGATGATGTTTGAGCCCAGAAATCACTCAAAAAAGACATGAGAAAAGACCAAATTTAATTGCTTTTTAGGAATGGGTAAGGAACTGTGGAGAGAACCTGTGAAAAGAAACTCTTAGAGATATTTGGAAACTGTAAGCCTTCTTTTTAACTTAAAAATAAACAGAAGCCTTAATTAAAAAAAAAATTCCCTTACTTGGCTTAGCAGAAGATACCTCAGCTGCAACAACTATAATGAGCAAAAAGTGAATATTGTGACTGTATAAAACACTTGAGATACATTTGAATGTACTGTATGTGCCTAATAGAGAGTGGTAGCTGTAGAGTTCATTGTTATAAAACCAGACTGACTGCCGGGCTAAATGACTAATGGGCAGAAGAGCCGAATGACCAAGAGCACAGCTCTGAGGGAAAAAGGCCCTGGTCTGAATCCTCATTCCAGCATTTACTGGGTGACCTTGGACAAGTTAACTCATCTCTCCGTGCATAGTTTCCTCACTGTACAGTAACACTTCTTACCTCACACGGTTATTGGGACAATTAAATAAGGTAATATATATAAATCATTTAGAACAATTCCCATCATGTAGTACGTTCTCAGAAACTTGTAGCTCTAAAATTACCAACTGCATATATTGTCCAGAACTACATACAGTTCTACCAAAGATGGAATTGGTTGTAACAAGAGTATTTTGTTGCAGCTACAGTTTTTGGCTCATTTCCTACTACTTACATGAGTCACACTGCTTATACTCACTTAAACACACACAGTACAGGTGATTTTAGAGAATAAATTTTCAATGAAGATTGATGTTTACCTTGGAGACAATATGCCAGATCCCAAGTTCATGACAGGACTTGCTTGGAATTACAAAAATGAGAAGGTTAATTACCATTTTAAACATGATGATTGGCCATTGCCTTGTTTTCCTTTTTTTTTTTTTAAGATTTTATTTATTTATTTGAGAGAGAAAGAGAGCAGGAGCAGGGGAGCAGAGGGAGAGGGAAAAGCAGGCCCCCCGCCAAGCAGGGAGCCCAATGCAGGGCTCAATCCCAGGACCCCAGGACCATGACCCGAGCCGAAGGCAGACACTTAACTGACTGAGCCACCCAGGCACCCCCTTGTTTTCCTTTTGAGAAAAGAGCAAAACATTCTTACTAAATGCAAAAATAATCCTGTTGACAATTTATTCATTGCTGTTTATGACCTCTAGTTTTCTTTCAAATCAAGCAATTAGATTTTAAACAAACACTCATGAAATAGAACCAAAAACCACTTCCTCAGCAAATTTAGTACTTCTTAAAGGTCTCCCACAAGTAACACCCTCCAATTAGTATTTATTCTCTTCCTCAAAGCATTGATGACTAGGCTGCCTAAGGGAAGCCAGTTGCCAGCTAAGGCATAGGAGGATGATAATAATGAGATTTAGCTAGGTGAAACAATATGTTGCATTATAAAGAAGGAGTATCTCATCCAATTGAAATATGCTAGGAGAATAAAGAAGCCAGGAGACAACCAATTGTAAAAATATTAAGAATTAGGTAACAAAGTCATTCTTTCTCAGCCCAACTAGATCTCCTAACTGCCAGGGTTACTTTCTACTTACATTAGTATTACCTCAGGGAATCTATTGTTTTCCTATAAAAGCCAGCCAAGCTGCACAGCTTAACCAAGGTATTTCTCTATATTAGTTTTCAAGTATAGAAAGCTTATCTGTAAATAAAGCATACATCATTTATTGTTACCAGGATGTCATTAACTCTTGCTGCTCAGGAACTAAAATTATCTCTACAGGGATTCTTTTACAGAGAAACAAAAGAAATCAACTTGTAACCTAGCTCACATAAATATCACATAAGTAAACCATGTATTCGACCATTAGTTATTGGTATAGGAGTGCTGTCAGGCCATGCTATCCATGCTTCATGACTAGTATCTTCCACACACCATCAAGAAGCCTAGTTTCATCACTAAAATAAATTTAGGTCTTAAAAGATTTCAGAGGAGAGGGAAATACAGAAGAGAATGTCTAGAGTTAGAGATGGAAGAGTCATTTAGGGCTTACATGCCACATAAGAAGAGAACAAATGGAATCAGCATAAGTTTTAAACAGACTAATTATCTCAATTGTGTTGAAAAGAACTCTGGAAGCAACATGGAAAATGTATTAGAGAAAACAGAGTCAAAGAGAGACCACACAGGATCTTAGTGAGGGGACCTGAACTGAAACATTTCAAGAAAGAGAAGAAAGAACTACTGAATACATATTTCACAGGTAGACCCAAAAAGACTCTGTATCTCACTCTATGTAGATGGTAAGAAAATGGAAATAAAGATGATTATAAAGTCTCTAACTGTAACTTGTGCTAAATACAGTAATGTCAAAAACCAAAATTATACACAGAGGGAGAGAACACGTTTGGTTTAGGAAAGAAGGCTGCGTTGTGTTGGGAAAATGCACAGAATATCATCATATAGATATATCCAGTAGACAGCTAAAAATTAAGGCATGATGCTTAGAAGTCAGGTAGGCAAGAAGTTAAGGACAGTGGGCAAAGAGCAAAGAAAAGAAAACTGAGAAAGTAACCAACAAAACAGAGAGCTCAAAGGAGAACCAAGAAAAAATGACTGTAGTATATGACAAGGGAGAAGAAAGTTTCGAGGAGGAAGTATTGACAGTGTCTGATTCTGCTAAGATATCAGGAAGCATTCGTATTGTGACCATTGTATTTAAACATTGAGAAGGTATGAGAATTGTTCCCAAGGAGTTTCTATAGAGTAAGATCTAGATCTGATTTCAATGGACTGAAGGAATAACTGAATTAAAGAATTGAAGAGAATTCACAGACTACTCTTTCTAGAAGTTTGAAAATAAAGAAAATGTGCCAATTTGACTCAAAATCGTGACTAACTCCAGGGAGTGCAAGTCTCTGTTACTATTGGGTAGAAGAGAGAATTAAACAGAAGGACAGAAGGAATTACAGATAATTCTGAAGTCCCAAATTTGATTTAGGGATCTAATGACCTCAGCTACACTGTCCAATACCTTAGCCATGAGCCTCAGTTTGGCTACTGAGCACTTGAAATATGGCTCCTCCAATTTGAAATAGATTCTGTTAAACTCACACCAGATTTTCAAGACTTAGTATTTCAAGATTTAGTATTTTATATTTTAGTATTTGTTACATGTGAAAATAATATTTGGATAAATTGAGTTAAATAAAATTTACACCTAAAATTAACTTCTCCAGTTTCTTTTTACTTTGTTAATGTGCCAACTAGATGCTTTAAAAGTACATATACAGCTCACATTATATTTCTATTGGACAGCCCTGATTTAGAAAATGAATACTAGATTGGAAGAAGAGCAGGATCAGAAAGGCTCTGTAAGAATTGACCCTTGTGTGTATCACATTAAGGCTGAAGTTTCTAAAGAGGTCACCCAGGAAAACTTCATGACTGTGTAGTTTAAGAAGCTAAGGTCCTAACTGATTAGATGGCTTACTCAGGTCACCTGTCTCATTAGAAGGAAAACCCAGAGGAGAACTCATCCAAAGGTTTACCTCCATTATTTCACTTCTTGAGATGTCAGTAAAAATTTAACAATTTGAATTTTAAAAAATTATAATAGCTTAACTGTTATATACATCTCATTCTATGCCACCACGTCCAATAAAATGCCTACTTATAGTAAAAGACATAACCTCCAAACATATTAAAATCATGACCTCAATAAACATTCAGTGTCCTTTGTGCACCAGCCAACCTATGATATTAAGGTATGTCAACCCAGGATTTGTTTTGCTTTTGTTTTACTTTGGACATATATACACTCTGAATTTATTTCAACCTAATCCCACACTAATTTTAAAGATAGTATCACCCCTTCAAGTATACACCTCTTTAAAAACAGTTGTCAGAAAACACATTTGAACAATTCCAAAGAATTTGCTTCCTAACTATTGTGTCATTACCTGCCACTCACGAGTGGTAACTGACAAAGACACCATCGTGCTCCTAAGTACAATACTCACAGCAAGTTAAAAATTAGAAAGTTCAAAGTATTGCTGCAGTATATGATCATTATACCATATTTCAATTTCTGGCATCATTTCAAGTCCTAGTTTGCCCAAGAAACCTTCAAAATTCCTTCAATGACTATGTTAAAGGTCAGCCTCAGTTTCAGGATCACCGACCAAATTATAACCAACCGAAATCTCTGGCTGTAATTTCTTAAATACTCCAAGCTACTATGAATCTACTTATACTTCCTATGTAAGAAAGTGCACATTAAGAAGGGGGGAGGGGAGGAATGACATTTATGACATCTTCTTTTAATACTAATTTTCCATGTGAAAATTGAAAAACAAACATCACTTTAAACTAGACACAGTACTTAATTTTGTGAGGTAGCTTAATAAGCTAATAACTGACAAAATCATGATAGTTATTTTCTTCATACAGTTATTGCTCCAAAATACAAAGCTGAAAAATGAAAAATGGATTATTTGATTAGACAGCATGTTTATTTCATTCTGTATAGCCACCCTGTATTTATTTTAACAAATAAAGCTACTATTGGTATTCCAAAACATTATGGAGAGTGAGAGAAATAAAGAATTCCAGCTCCCATGTCTTGAATATCTGCTGCTATCTCAATGTATCTCACACAGATAAAAGGCTGATGTGAACCTAGCATGGAGTTAGGCATGCACGGGGTGATGGAGCATTTCAAAGCAAGTTTTCAATTTTGATCTACATGTTTTCAATTCTTTGCCTTGTTGGTTGTGCACCCTCTTCAAATAACTGGAGTTTGTGTATTCATCCATTTCAAAGGTATTCCAGTCTGGACTCCTATAGGGCAGCCTGCCCACTGGCTGCAGTAATCTCCTAAAAGTACAGATCCAGGTGTCATTTAAAGCCGAGCTGCAACACATCCTTAAAAGAGTTTTCCAGTTTTCCCTCATTGTATGTGCCATTTAGCTTACTGCACAGTAGGTACTAAATGTCCCACCGTCATCCATTCTTCACAAAGCATAATCCAGCATGGTGCTACAGAGGATCACTCTCCTTCAATGCTGGAAGGCTGCATCACAGTATGTCAACCTACTTTATATTAAGAGTAACTGACTTTGATAAGTTCTTCATAGATTTTGGATACTAGCCCTTTATCTGATATGTTATTTGCAAATATCTTCTCTCATTCTGTCGGTTGTCTTTTGGTTGTGTTGACTGTTTCCTTTGCTGTGCAAAAGCTTTTTATCTTGATGAAGTCCCAATAGTTCATTTTTGCCCTTGCTTCCCTTGCCTTTGGCGATGTTTCTAGGAAGAAGTTGCTGCGGCTGAGGTCGAAGAGGTTGCTGCCTGTGTTCTCCTCTAGGATGTTGATGGACTCCTGTCTCACATTTAGGTCTTTCATCCATTTTGAGTCTATTTTTGTATGTGGTGTAAGGAAATGGTCCAGTTTCATTCTTCTGCATGTGGCTGTCCAATTTTCCCAAAGAACGAATAATCTAATCAAGAAATGGGCAGAAGACATGAACAGACATTTTCCAAAGAAGACATCCAAATGGCCAACAGACACATGAAAAAGTGCTCAACATCGCTCAGCATCAGGGAAATCCGAACCAAAACCTCAATGAGATACCACCTCACACCAGTCAGAATGGCTAAAATTAACAAGTCAGGAAATGACAGATGTTGGCAAGGATGCAGAGAAAGGGGAACCCTCCTACAATGCAAGCTGGTGCAGCCACTCTGAAAAACAGTATGGAGTTTCCTCAAAAAGTTGAAAATAGAGCTACCGTATGATCCAGCAATTGCACTACTGGATATTTACCCCAAAAATACAAATGTAGTGATCTGAAGGGGTATTGCACCCTGTTCATAGCAGCAATGTCCACAATAGCCAAACTATGGAAAGAGCCAAGATGTCCTTCAACAGATGAATGGATAAAGAAGATGTGGTATATATATATAATGGAATATTATGCAGCCATCAAAAAAACAACAAAATCTTGCCATTTGCAATGATGTGGATGGAACTAGAGGGTATTATGTTAAGCTAAATAAGTCAATCAGAGAAAGACATGTATCATATGATCTCACTGATATGAGGAATTCTTAATCTCAAGAAACAAACTGAGAGTTGCTGGAGTGGTGGGGGGTGGGAGGGATGGAGTGGCTGGGTGATAGACATTGGGGAGGGTACGTGCTATGGTGAGTGCCGTGAATTGTGTGAGACTGATGAATCACAGACCTGTACCTCTGAAACAAATAATACATTATATGTTTAAAAAAAAAAAAGAAGATAGTAGGAAGGGAGAAATGAAGGAGGGGAAATCGGAGGGGGAGACGAACCATGAGAGACTGTGGACTCTGAGAAACAAACTGTGGCTTCTAGAGAGGAGGTAGCTGGGGGGATGGGTTAGCCTGGTGATGGGTATTAAAGAGGATATGTATTGAATAGAGCATTGGGTGTTATATGCAAACAATGAATCATGGAACACTATATCAAAAAAAAATTAATTTTAAAAAAAAGTTAGAACTTAAAAAAAACAGAGTAACTGACTTAACAGGGAGGGTGGGGAGGTTGCATAAGGATCAACGGTAGACTAGATATCAGTGTTCTACACATAACTTCTGAGAGGCCTTCAATTTGATATTAAGCCTATAATTTGGTAGAAAGGATTTTTATTTCCTTAACTCTCAAGGTATCACTGAGAGCAGGTCACTAAATTCAAGGACAGTCTTCCATTTTTCACTGCTACTGAAAACCCGGCCGTGTTTAGGACTTCACTAGTACAGGCTAATATGGGATCTAGACACTGTCATGCTCACAGGAGGCTAAGCTTTAACACCTTGTTCTAGATCAACAAACCTATTCACCACTTTCTCTATACAACTTTTCACACTTGCCTCAAAATTTTCACACATGCCATCTCTAAAACTCTCTTGCTGCTTCTCTGGTCAAGTACGTACCACCCCAACTTCAAAATCTAGTTTCAAATTCACATCTATTTTTCTTTCAACTCCTCTTCCTACAGGAATTCATTCGTCTCAGTATCCTATCAATGGTTGTTTATATGGTTCTATAAACTCATCACACACCACGTGTCTTTGCCTCATCTCTATGTTGACCAATGACACACAAGGGTAGAAACTGCGCCTCCATTTCTGCTGTGCCATCTCACAACACTTATCACCAATGGTATGCTGTTAAACCACATTACTGAATTTAAAAAAAAAAGAAACAAAAACAAAAACAAAAAAAAACCCTTATTTAAAGCCCTGATGTGTAGTGTTCACCAATTTTCATGATATAAATACTCACACCGTAGCTGATTTCAGCCTGTCAACATGAAATCACTGAATGCAGTGTTGTGAAGAAATGCACACATTGACTTGGGAGCCAGTTCAAAACAATGTATGATGCTGGGCACAACTGCTGATTTAGTGAATATGCAGTTTCCTTCCTAATATGCCCACCTGCCACAATTTTGACAAGCTTCAAAAATACCTATTTTCAATTCTGTCTTATTCAAGACACTTTTATTCAGTAGAATGAGTAAGTCCCACAAAGGAGGTGCTTTGACTCTCTGTTGTATCAGAGTGGCTAGTTCTATGCCCAGAGTAATCCCTTAGAAAATATTTGCCAAATTAATAAGCTGTCAATATTTTTAAATAGAATAAAATACCATGTAAGTATCCAGTAAGAGCTGTGATATGCCTCATATCATAAAATAATTAACCTACCCATGTGGAAAATAAAATAATCACAGAAAAAACAGCTGTCAAATTAAAGGGTATGTTAGAAATTATTGAGTACAATTCTTTCATTTTATTTAAAAAAAAAAAATCCACAGAAGTTGATTGACACACAGTCCCTTAGTGCCAGAGTGAGCCTAGAACTCAGGTCTGTTGTATCTGGTCCAAATCTTTTCTGAGTAGATAATCATGACTGTCCCTTGGGTTATTGTCTACTTGAGCTAATAACCTGTTGAGGAGCTGCCATTATTTTGAAAAGCAGACTTTTTCATTGGTTTTCCACACTAATATATATTGCAGAACTACATTTAATATAATATCTAATAAAAGAAAAATCAAGGTAATTATAAGACTATATCAGTGACCAGAAAAAAAAAAGACTATAATTATAAAAGATATTTCTGTATATATCTGATGACCTTTTTCTCAACACAGCATCATGGAAGCAGAGATTAGCCCAAATTCTATATTCATAGCATCTTTAAATTTGGAATTATCTATGAACTTAATTATCTTGATTACTATTCTATCTGATCATAGTACAAAGGTCATGTAAAATTAGACCTTATACTGATTCCAGAAATGATTACCCAGATCTTCCCACAGTTCAGAGGCCTAAAATAAAAACTGGAAAAATGGCCAAGAATTTATCAACATCTTTATAAAATTTTAATAATTTACATATATATAAATTATTGGGTTAATTTGAGAGAAAAAAGTCTTTAGACAATATTTGGGATTTCTTTAGACAATATTTTGGATTTCTACCCATTTATGTTTTTAATAAGACCTGAACTGAGAAACCCTTACAGAAATCCTAATTTCCTATACTGCATTTCTCTGAATGGTTCAATTAGGCTAGCAGCCTAAACATATTTCTGTTGTCAAACACATAAGCAGAATCCAAATTTAAAGAACTGATCAATAACAAAAAAAAATACATTATAGCTAAAATTATAGTATTTTAATGGATTATAGATGATATCCTTCTCATGAGAAATTATTTTTCTCTATTTAATTATTTGTTACCATTTAAAAATCTACAGAGAATAAATGTGTTTAAAAAATCATACCACTCTGAAATTAACTAAAAACATCACTCCCCTCCATTTCTAGAGTAAACGTGAGTATTCAAAGATAATTGCAGGAGGTTAAGTTCATTAGCCATTATTCCCCTAACACCTAAGGCAGTTTTCTGATTTTTTTTTTCAGTATGATCTTATTACTGCCTAATTATCCATATCGCTTTTCTTCCTTTTTGTTCAACTGAAATTCACTGGAGCAGTTTAACCTTTCATTTAGAATCATTAAATATAACCCCTCCTTCACTGATAATTGGCCTTTTTCTTTATTAACTGATTTCCCCTCTTGATTTATTATATATCTTTTTTGCCAAATTTGGATACATTCTGTTGATACATTTTTTTACCTTCCTTCAACTCAATTAACACACTGTCACGGTTACCAAAACTTTCCTATTATTTCTTCAAGTTCTTATTGCACTTTAAAGATCCTCTAGTAGAATAATGAATTTTTAATAAACCTGGAATATTTTAATGATTCTTCTTTAATTCTATAATGAAATTTACGTAAGACATACTACTCACACTGAAATGTTTCCTACTCTTCTGTCATAACTCTACAGTAACTTTTCAGCAATCCAAATACACAAATCTTTGCAATGTAACGTATGACCTCTAAAAGCACAAAAAGTCACATTATAATTATCATATCCATAGCCAAATCCAACTGAGCCAGCTTCTCTGTCAGCAATTTCAACATCCATACAATTTTTAATAAAGTGAAACTTATATTTGTGGTGCCTTCAGTAAATATTAACATGACCTCAGAATGTGAGTAAACCTGTCACTAGATTATGCAAGGAGTAATCTTTCATAATACAGGGCATTGAGGCTTCTTATTAATGGAAATACACAGCAAGAAACAACAACAGCAAAAAAAAGGATTCCTGTTCCCTTCCTGGACAGACATGTTCTCCTGAGCTCCAAAGCACAGATAAAGTTTGGCGGCTGTTGTTTAAGCCCCTTCCCTTTCTTATCAGCCACGGCCACATTTCCCAGCCACTGCCACCTCCACTCCCCAAACACAGTGCCTTTCTTTATAAAAGGTAAAGAAAAATGGGAGGGTAACTACTGACCTTGGATCGAATAAGATGATGTTTAAGTTTTGAGATTCCTTCCACATCTCCAGGACCTGAACTATGAAACAGAAAATGGGCTCTAGCATTTCTTTTAAGAGCGAGTACTGGTAGGAAGTGCATCGTAAGTTGACAAAACACAGACAACCAGGACAAGATTAACTATTAGAGTCTTAATAACTCAACTCCCAGAGTAAATTATAAGCAGTGAAGAAATGTAAGATTTCTATAGCTTTCTTACTTTAAACAATTTTAAGCAAGCAAGAAAGGATTTTGCTCTCATCCTCCTGTAAAACACCTGCCTGCCAACTTAATTTCTCCAATCATTTCCACTGAAGACATAATCTTAATAAGCACAGATTCATTTGATGCCATTGACCAAAAGAACCTTGGTGTTCAAAGTCTCCTTATCCATTCTAAAACTTCTGTGTAAGGTGCCAACTTGGCTTCTTTTCTTTCAAAAATTTCAAATTGGTTTTGACTCTAGCTTCAAAAGTATGCAAAAATCTGCATTTTTCTGATATTCTGAGTGATTGATTCTTATGTCCAGCTCCTCAAAACTCTTGTCAGGCAATCTTAAAATGGAAGAGACGTTAGAGATCGACTAGTCTATACTTCATATTTTGCAGATGCTAAAACTGACACAAAGAATAAATTAAGATAACCAGTCTGAGGTCACACAGCCAGTTAACAAGTAATGCAGCTGGAAGGAGAAGCAAGATCTCCTCAAGCTTTGTCCTGTATTTTGTACCAGGAAACTGGCAGATAGAGGCTGACAGAGTTTTTTTATGTAAAAGAAAATAATACCTAAATAAAATCAGTATTTGCAAATCCTTCTAAGAATGGTTATAAGAATCTTTCGTAAAAGTTCATTTTCCTTTTCCATACATTTTAGGGGTACTATTAGAACTGCTTATAATGTTTAATTGCTTAACACAATTTTTTACTACCACTATAACAAATTAAAGCAAACTTAGGGGTTTGAAACATCATCCATTCATTAACTGTCCATTCTCTAGGACAGAAATCTGGCAGGTTTGGCTGGGTACTCTGCTTTGGGTCCCAGAAAGCCAAAATCAAGGTGTCAACTACTCTGGGCCCTTATCGAGAGAATGGGGGAGAATCTACTCCCAGGCTTATAAGGTTGTTGGCAAAATTCAATTCCATATAGTTATAGGACTGAGGTCCTGATTCCTTTGCTGGCCTTTGGCCAGAGGTTATGCTCAGCTTCTAGAGGTAGTACACTTTTCTCTGCTCAGGGCCCCTGAATCTACAAAGCCAGCAATAATGCTCCAAATCCTTTCTGCATTTGGCTCTCTCTGATGTTTTCTTCTACATCTCCCTCATTTCAGCCTCCGCTTTTAAAGACTCATGTGATTAAACTGGACCTGGATAACGGAGGATAACCTCATCATTTTAAGGTCAACTGAAGGTCAACCTTAATTACATCTGCAAAGTCCTTTTGGCAGTGCAAGGTCACATATTCATGGGCATGATATCTTATCATATTCACTGTCCTGGTGATTAGGTTATAGAATCTTCTCGGAGACCAAAATTCTGCCTACTATACTTAGCACCTATTTTTTTTTTTTAAGATTTTATTTATTTATTTGACAGAGAGACAAAGCAAGAGAAGGAACACAAGCAGAGGAGTGGGAGAGGGAGAAGCAGGCTTCCCGTGGAGCAGGGAGCCCGATGCGGGGCTCAATTCCAGGACCCCGGGATCACGACCCGAGCCGAAGGCAGATGCTTAATGACTGACCCACCCAGGCATCCACACCTATTTTATTAATAAAATAAATCACTTAAGGAAATGTGACTGGTTTTAGTTTTTTTAAGATTTATTTATTTTGAGAGAAAGAGCATGCGTGTGTGCAGCAAAGGGGCAGAGGGAGAAGGAGAGGGAGAGAATCTCAAGCGGACTCCCTGCAGAGAGCAGAGTCCAGCACGGAGCTTCATCCCACAACCCTGAGACCATGACCTGAACTGAAATCAAGAGTCAGACACTTAACAGACAGACCACCCAGACACCCCAAGGAAATGTGACTTTTTCTTTTTAACCGATCCATATTGTTCACACTTAACTCTAACAAAAACACTACTTTTCACCCCTAATATTTATATATCTGTTTCCAGTAATGGCTCAGATCAGCCCTGTTGATGTCCAGTGCCAAGCCCTGCACCAATCACAGGGCCAGCTTCGTAAGGATGTGACCAGTGCAGTCACACATGGGTCTGAGGCTCAGAGAGACCACAATCTTGGGATTTATTGCTCTGCAGCTGCATCTTAAAATTCCTACCACTTTGAATGTGTTTTAGAAGTGAAGTCCAATAGGACAATACAGCAAATGCCAGGGAGTTGTTTTCTGAAAAGGAGTTTATTTCTCTTTCATTTTTGAAGAACAGTTCCAACAGGTACAAAATTCTAGGCTGGAATTTTTTTTTCCTTTAGCACTTTACAGATATCATTCAGTTATCTCCTGTCTCCCATTGATTAAGAAGTCAGCTATCTTTTTGCTTCTTTGAAGATAATATGACCTTTTTTTCTTCTCAAGATTTTTCTATTTTTCTTTGGCTTTCAGTGGTTCGACTACCATGTGCCCTAAATGTGTTTTTTCATTGTATTTATCCTATCAGGTTTATAGTGCTTCCTGATTCTATATGTCGATGTCTTTCATAAGTTATGGAAAATGCGGGGTACCTGGGTGGCTCAGTCAGTTAAGAGTCTGTCTGCCTTCAGCTCAGGTCATGATCCCAGGGTCCTGGGATTGAGTCCCACATCGGGCTCCCTGCTCAGCGGGGAGTCTGCTTCTCCCTCTGCTGCTCCCCCTGCTCGTGCTCTCTCTCTCTCTGTCAAATAAATAAATAAAATCTTTAAAAAAAAAGTTATGGAAAATGCTTGGCCTTTATTCAAATATTGCTTCCTCTGCCCCACTCTCTCTTTCCTCCTCCTCTTCTGCTACTCCAATTAGATGGACAGCAGCCTTTTTCACTATGTGCTAAACAGACCTCTTGCACTATTCATTGTATGTCACAATCTTGTATCCCTCCATACTCCAGGGTAGAGATTTTCTCACTGACCTTTCACCCTGTTCACAAATCCTCTCCACAGCTGTATCTAATTTGCTGTCAACCTCATCAACTGAGTTCTTGTCTTCAGGTATACTAGTTTTCATTTCTAGAATTCCTTTTGATTTTTTTTATAGATTGTAATTCTCTGATGAAGTTATCCATCTTTTCATCAATTTTTGAATATACTGATAATTATTTTATAGCCCATATCTGATCATTCCAACAGCTAAATCACTAGGAGGTTATTTCTATTATTTATTGTTTTATTTTGTTTTGTCTTGGTCCTGGCTTCTGACATGCATGATGATTTTTTATTGAATGCCAAGTGTTGGGTACAAAACATGATGTCTCTTGCTTCAGCACGATGACTCTGCATGATGTCTCTTGCTTCTGGCAAAGACAGTTTAAGTAAAGGCAGATCACATTAAAATCAGGATTGAGTTTATCAGAGGCTGCATCTCAATTTTTGTAAGTTATGGTCTATTTCTAGTTCTCCCTAACCCCTAGGATATACCCTTCAAGGGTCCCAATTAAAAGTATGGAGTATTTTACCAGGGTCCTGCCTCGTCCTCCTTGAATTCTAGTTTGACTCACTAGCAGTATAAAACTGTCAAAGATTCTACTCAGCATCTCACTATCTTAGCTGCCACTCTTTGGCTTCTCAGTCTCACAGCCTGTGGTGCTTACAAAGTGACAAATAACCCAAGATAAAAGTGGCACCGAATACAGGGTGCACCTCAATGTGGTTCCCTTCACTCTGGGATCTTTGCCCTTTGACAGAGCTACAATGCATGTAGATTTTTTTTTTTTTAAATGCAGCTTTCTCATGTTTCTCAGTATGGGCCTTAGTTTGAAATAAACTAGTCTATCACAGATGAAAGTGGAAATCAGATATTGCTTGATCATAGTAGCCTATCTTTATATATGTATCTATATCTTAATAGTTCCAGGAGAATTTAAAACAGGTTGGCCTACCTACGTAACAGTTTCTTTTTCTGGGTTATATTTACTGTTTTTAAAACTTAAATTGTCTGCTTCTCCAAAATACTTATTTCTCTGTTACAATTATTATTTAAGCTTATATTCAAAATGCTTCTCCTTAAGAGTTCAGTCTGACTCAATACATATATAATATGTATTTGGGAGCTCCTTTATAAATGCTTCCCTGAAATTTCTTTTTTTTTCCTTTTTTTTTTTAATAAAAGTCACAGTGTTCTCAGATACTGGATTTTTTCACAGTAAAAATAAAACAGTTACAACAAAGTAACTGTTTACAATAAAACAGTTACAAACATAAGTACCTACTATTTCATAGAATGTTGCCTGTATAACTTTGTTCTTTGACAATTTCCAGTTATGGCTCAAAGGATATAAGATTTAGGAAATAGGTTGAGCAGAAGCCATGAATATATCCTATAGCTATATTACCATAAAATCTCGATAATTCAAAATTGAAATTTATGATCACTGAAACATTTCCTAGCTCAAAACTAAGAAAATGTTTTGTTGCATAATTAAATGTATAACACTTGTGGAAGCAGTTTACCCTACTCAGGAAAGCAAATTGATATTAAGGACTACCTTAAAGGCACCAACTTTTTGTATGCCTATGAAGAGCAGTTACAAAATCAGTTTAATCTCTATCAAATAAAAGCAATAAATACACTATCTCATTTTTTTTAAGTATCATTTGTAAACATACTGAGCAATGACTGTAAACTACAGTGGGCAATTGAAAGTGCTGAAAACTAAATCCCTCATCAAAATAAACTGCAAACTAGATTTCACTGTCCACCATTTTTACAGTCAATTAATTTTAAAAGAAGAAGGAGGAGGAGGGGGAGAAGAAGAAGAAAAGGAAAAAGAAAAAAATAAGATAAAAAAGTTTGCTTTTAGAACCTTTCTTTCAAAGTCATGGTCTTCGTAATTTTGTGTTCCTGAAATATACAATATTACCTACAAACTCAGAAAAATATTTGGCTATAAACAAAAAAAAATAAGAAATGAGTACAGATTAAACAGATAAGCATCCACAATTATATTCTTCCAGCTCAACAGATAACTGGCTTTTAATATGATTAAAGGTCATCATTCAGTATTATCATTGCTCTGAGCATTTGTTCAAAACCTGAATTTGGTTTTTTAGCAGATTAATTTACCTTGGTGGATTAAGGGATCTTTAAAGATTTACAAGCACTCAAGACACAAAGGAACTAGCACCTTTCTTTTTTTTTTCAAAGGCTCAATTCTGTTTCATCTATTTCCCTGGCTGAAATCTTCATAACTCTTTGCTCACATTCACTGCTGAAAATGTAGCCATCATAGTGGCCATCTGTCAGAAAATAGCAATTAGTTTAGCATGTCACAAACCAGCTGCAGAAATTATATGCACACTATATGTTCATAATAGTGTCTTATTGCTATTAATGAAGAGACTACATTTCATGAACCACTGTATCAAAATTCATTACAGAAATGGAGATAATATGATAGATGCTGAGATAAGAGGGCCTGCTTGACTTCTTCGCTAAGAACGAGTAAGTGTCCTCAACCAAACCACCACCACAATATATGGAGGCATTATAGTTTGAAGGTTAAGAACACAGGATTTGATGAGAGGCACTTCAAAACTTTGCTTTTCCATTTACTAGCTGATATGTCCTTAAGCAAGTTACTTAACCTCTCTATACCTCACTGTTCTCATCTATAAAATAGGAATAACAGTACCTACTTATGGGGGGCGGTTAAGATAAGGATTAAATAAAAATGAATATGAAACTCTTAGTCTAGTGACTGGAAAATAAAAAACAGTCAATATATATTTAAAAAACTGTTGTGGGGGTGCCTGGCTGGCTCAGTTGGTTTAGTATGTGCCTCTTGATCTCAGGGTCATGAGTTCAAGCCCCATACTGGATGTGGAGTCTACTTAAAAAAAAAACAAAAAAAAAACTTTTTTTCTCTCTCTCATAGACTGCATGTCTTTTTTCTGCATGTCTTTTTCTTTGTCTTTGGACCTGATCACCCCAATACTCTTACCAAAACAAAGTGTTTAGCTCTCTTGGGGAGTCTGCCTTTGCCTCATAGCAACTACCTTAGTATTTTTCCACCCCAGACTTTAGGATCTCACATTAGCTCACCTTAGACACACTCCAGGAAAGCAGCAGGGGCTGATGGGAAAAGGTTTAGACACAGTGATGTCTGTCCAATAGAAACAGAGTGCGTGTCACATGTTTAATTTTGAATTTTCTACTAGCCACGTTAAAAAAAGAAAAAGAGAGGGGCGCCTGGGTGGCTCAGA
This sequence comes from Callorhinus ursinus, assembly GCF_003265705.2. Taxonomy (NCBI): domain Eukaryota; kingdom Metazoa; phylum Chordata; class Mammalia; order Carnivora; family Otariidae; genus Callorhinus; species Callorhinus ursinus. The sequence continues at coordinate 53,995,303 of NW_027397074.1, forward strand.
TGCTCAGGTCATGATCCCAGGAGCCTGGGATCAAGTCCCGCATCGGGCTCCCTGCTCCTTGGGAGCCTGCTTCTCCCTCTGCCTCTCTCTGTCTCTGTCTCTCATGAATAAATAAATAAAATCTTTAAAAAAAAAAAGAAAGAAAGAAAAAGAGGGGCGCCTGGGTGGCTCAGTCGTTAAGCATCTGCCTTTGGCTCAGGTCATGATCCTGGGGTTCTGGGATTGAGCCTCGCATCGGGGTCCCTGCTCTGCGGGAAGCCTGCTTCTCCCTCTCCCACTCCCCCTGCTTGTGTTCCCTCTCTTGCTGTGTCTCTCTCTGTCAAATAAATAAAAAAAATCTTTAAAAAAAAAAGAAATCTTTAAGTTAATTTTAAATAATGTATTTTATCTGACTGAATATACCTAAAATATTATTTTAACAAGGGGCAGTAACCACTTTAGCTGCTCAACAGCCACATTTGCCTGCTACGTCGGACAGGACAAGTTCAGAGTTAAGTGGACCTGGATTCGCATTCTGGCTCTGCTATTCACTTGCTATTTACTTGCTAAACCTCATTTTCACTGTGTTAAAAATAACCATTTCCAGATATTGTTATGAGAATTAAGTAAAAATGGCATACACACAGTGCATGGCACAATGCCTGATATACAGGGGTGTTCGTGAAATGAGAATTTCCCCACCCCCACCTTCTACTCTAGAACTGAAAATGGGCTCGGTATCGTATCATCTGTGACCCAGCCTTAGTTCCTTCTCTTCTATCTGTACTATAAACTTTAGCCTTTCCCCCACCTGCATGCCTCTCCCGCCTTGCTTCCTAGCAGCAGTAAATGTGACTGTGTGGACTTCTGGAAGCCATGGGGTCTCTTAGTCATGACCCAAGTATGTGGTCCTTAGAAACTGAAATGATCTAGGTGAGAGAGTTTTCTTCTCTGGCCCTGTCTCATCCGGCTGGAGCTTACCACAACTATGGCTTCCCCAGCAAGTGCCATCAATAGCAATGCTTCTCCACTGGAACATACACTGACCTGAAAACTTCTAAAGGTAAGGAGTTTTCTACAAAATAACTGGCAGAACCCTTCAAAAGTGTCAAGATCAAAAAAGACAAAGAACAAATGAGGAACTATCACAGATTGGAGGAACCTAGAGAGATTAAAAAATCAAAATGAAATATGGGATCCTGTGTAAGATCTTGGTGCAGAAAAAAAGACCTTGGTGGAAAAACTGGTGAAACTCACATAAGGTCTGTGAGTTAGTTAACAGTGTCAACTTCATCTCAGTAATTGTACCATGGTAATGTACAATGTTAATTTAGGGGGGTATAAGATGAATAGTCTGCTGCTCTAATGGATAACATGGTGACTACAGTTGATAACATTGTATTCTTTCACTGAAATTTGCTAAGAAAGTAGAACTTAAATGTTCTCACACACAAAAGGTAAATATGTAAGGTGACAGATGTGTTAATTAACTCAGTGGGGTGAATCCTATCACTACATACAACACACACACACACACACACACACACACAATTTACACATCAATACAGCTGAAAAAAAAAACATTGAAGGTTATATGGGAATTCTCTATACTATTTTTATGACCTTTCTTGAGGTCTAATAACATTTCAAAATAAAAAGCTAAAAGATTTTTAAGTGTGATTATTTGAAACTTTATTATGAAGGCACCTCTGTCCCAATGGATTTACCAACTGATATACCACTGTAAATATGCTACTTATGTTAAGCCTATTGCAGTAAGGCCATCACACAAGTTAATGAAAAGTCAATTCCAAGGTATCGAAAATCCACCTTAATCAACACTATTAGTTCGCAAATCCACTAAGAGAGTATGATGTCACCTACATACACTCGGTAATACCAAGGACTTGATGACAGCAAATAATGTTTTATGTGACGAGTAATGTTATTAAATAAATATATCTTTTGATTTAACATTACCGAATAACGTGCTTAAACATTAGCTCCACTGAGACCAACTTTTCACAGAAAGAAAGTGACACGAAAAGATGAGGAAGAGATGCAAAGAAGCATAAACTAATATGTACCCCTTCAGACCTTCCACGCTTTAGGAAACAGCTTGGGTCAATAAGCTCCGAACAAAACCCAGTGCAATAGAAAAGAAAGTCTGTTCTACTACAGCATGTGTTTCTGTAACATGAATCAGCTCACAGGGACTATGAAGAACGGGTTTCAGTATAAAGCAGAAGCTGCATTAGTTCATAGGAATTTTTTCCCAGATCATTAATGCGTTGCCTCTTTAATAATAGCAACTGAAGGCTAAGTACACTAATGGCAATAAGCCAGGAAGGAATCAGTACTGTATATTCAATCCTTCTCTTACAAGTGCTTACTGAAAGGTTAACTCTGATCTTTGTTTTAAATATATATACATGTAAATAAATAAATAAAGTAAGTAAGGTAACCCTGAACAATGAGCAGAGGATACACCTCTGGTATCAGTACATTTTGTACAAAGCTTGCAATCTTCTATTTGTAACTTCTGATGAAAATGTCCCTCTGCCCTTGTATACATAGACGAGCTCAACCCTTCCTTATATTGCCTTCAAGTTGCCTTCAGCTTTGTCATTTTAAATAAATCCTACACTTAATGCAGTGCTTATTTATAAAAAATTTCATGTTTAAACTGTGCTAGCAGTTTTATTGAATTGTTATTGTTTTCATTAGTGCTCTAGTTACAAAGTTGCATTAGCCCTACTACTTTATGAATTTGCAAACTGCAACTTTCCAGAAACGTATATATAATATTATAATTAAAATGCTGTATTTCCACATACATTGAATATATAAAACACTGTCCCAGGATTTTTTTTAAATATAAATTGTCTTACTACCTTATTCCCAAAGATTTAATGTATCAATGAAATGTGCCATATCATTTTGTAAACAGAATGACAAACTACAGTTTCTATTTAGCCTTAAATTCAAATTTAGTCACGCATTTCTTGAGTCACACATTTCTTAAATAGAATGTTCTGATATAATAATGATAATTATCATCTAAGTTAAAACCAGACTGATACATTTTGTAAGAAAAGCAAATATGCAGTGTTGACATGAATTAAATATATACTCATGAACATTAATCAAACCAACATCAATCTTTTCAAATGAAGCAGTTATAAAATGCATAAAAATAATAAGGACATTTAGAAAGCATTTTTGCTCATAAAACTAAAAAGATACTTTAACATCTTTTATACAGTATTACATCATGCTAAAAAAGAATTTAGCAAAAGACTTCTTGTTCCTTTCTCAAAAAAAAAAATCATTGCTTAATGATTATTTGTTGTTAAATAACATAGTACCAATCACTAAGCATTCTTTTATGTAAATGGCTCCTTCTAGCAACAAGCATTATGAAAGAAAATTTGCATTATTTGTACATGACAGAGATATAGCACATAATTAACTCATTAAAAATACAGTTTGACCCAAGGAGCTATAATTTATCATATCAACCCCAATTTAGATATACTATTTTTAAATTACTTTATATAATAAATATTAATTAGTTTAATATTTACATAAGAGAATAGTGTTCTCTTTTTCACATAGTCCATGATATGCTAGCATACTTTTATGGACTCATGCAACCCTGAATTTCAAGGAACCTTTTTTTTTTTCCAATTCCCTATTCAAATTTACTTGCTTAGAGATAGTCAGCATGTTTCTCTTGGAAAAAAAAAACTGCACAATTGTCTGCTTATAGTGTGACCTCTTTCACTTGGGTGGGTATCCTCTCCATCACCGACTAAATGAGAATGTAACCTTGTCAAACCAAAGGCAAAAGAATAATGAGCACACAACAGGCTAACCCAGCATGGAAAAGGTTGTTAAGGAGGTTGCAAAAAAAGTACTCTGAATGACAAAATAAAAGTAGAGTCCAAAGAGTAGGTTAATATTAAAGAAAGCACTCAAGAACATGAGAAGCATTTAATCCCCATCCCTGGATGTCTGCCATACAAAACTCCACTCAGATGTATTTATTTTATTAGTTACTAACCAGATTTAGTTGATATGTTTTCAAATGAATCCTGGTAAAACAAGGCTTGAAGGAGATACATTTATGAAATGTCTATTTCCACAAAGGGCTAGCCAAAGGTTAAGTACGGACAAGTAGATCATGTTTTATGTTTACCAAACAATCATATTCTCATCCAACAAAAAAACAATCATTCCAATTAAAGAAAGAGAAATATAAATTGGAAGTCTTCACCAAACACCAGGATTTTACTAACGTTAAAACAAATGACAGTAACTTCTATATGAAATGCTACCCTGATGCACTAACTGCCATCACAGGGAAGCATAGGAAAACATTTTTATAAGTAGGTGAAACCAGAAGAAATCAGGCAAGTTCTGTTACAGGCTTCTCAGTGTGAATTTACTTTTAAAACAAACAAATCTCAAATCTAAACCATTCGAGCACGTGCTGGGATCATTGCATCAGTTATGCACACTTTGACATTCTTCTTCTACATTAAGACTGGAATGAAATTCTTGTTCCTGACCAGTCATAATACTTTAACAGAGAAACAGTGCCACCTTTTGGTCCCAAACAAAAGCCTCCAGTCTACTAATCTTCCAAACTGCCTTATTTCAGTGCAATCACTGAGACTTTACATAGAAATGTCACTGAATTTCATGTCGCAATTATCATTTTCTAGAAATATTGTGTACCTACACAAACTAATAAAAATGAAGTAACATTAAGGTTGCTTCCAAGATGCAAAACTTCAAAATAATCCAAACTGATACCAAATACATGTACTTTAGATCATCAATATAATTTCTAATCAACATATCATTAAAGACATTTTACCAAATTCAAGTATGTCAACCAACTGATATATTTTAGACATAAAAGAAAAATCCTTTCTTCTAGCATTATTACATTTCAAAATTGGTTTTTAAAAATATATTACATTTAAAAAGTACCTATTAATTTAATAATTGGCAAATGATATTAACAGCAAACTACCAGTTAAATCAGACAATTATAAATAATTTCATATACAAATATAATATGTTTCTGATTTACTTACACCAATGACACAATGTCACCACGTTGTACTTCAAAATTCCTCACTTTCCAGTGGTTCAAAAGCACCACATCAGATGATTGACTCCCCCCAGGATTCAAAGAAGGCTAAAAAATAAGGAGAAAGAGACACATCTATCATTTGTATTTTTCAATCTTCATGGTTCCTTGCACTTCATAGCTCTAGTGCAGTGCAATAAAACATTTCTAATATAGTAGCTTTCAATAAATTGCTGTTCTAAAGTAACTGCCAATGATGAGTTTTCAAAAAGACTCATCGGTATTCTTCACAGGTGAACGGGGGGAAAAACATACATTACCAATACCTACTTGAAAGGAAAATGTGCTAGATACTCAAATCTTTACTAAGCTCCAGTAAAGAGGTATGAAAAGCTTTAAGAAGGGTTATTTAAAAAAAAAAAAAAAAGGAGAAAGAAATGAATCAAACCTCCCAAAGGAATATTCAGATGGGATCTAATTCCACAGGAGTGCACATCACTGTTCCATTTGGGGAAAAGAAGAAATAATCTCCAATCAACCAGGGAAACAGCCATATGAAGAAGAAAAGGGAGCAGAAGAAACAAGGGATGGGACAATTATGGAAGATGTGGGCATCTCCCACACTGACCTCTCTCTTCTAGAGAGAGCAGGGAGTGAGGGTCCTGGTCCCAGTTTCAAACTAGTAAGTGACCTTCACCCTAGGATTCAGATGAGTCTAGATGTGCCTAAGGACTGATGGAGCAAAAACTGAGACACGTTTTGTGTAAGAATTCATCTGAAGGTCGGAAACCATCTAGGCATAAAAATTTGATTGAGGAACCAAGAAGCCCACACACCTGTCACTTGGACAGGGGTGCCGAAAAAACCAGTGAATAACAAGTCTGAAACCTGCGGTGGGAACAGAGAAAATAAGAAGAGAATAAGAAAAACTGGGAGAGCTTTCTCGCCATTGACCCTCCAGGGTCAATGAGGGGAAACTGCAGTTTCTGTGGTAGTGGAAAAAGTGCCAAACCACAGCGGAGGCTCTCTGCCCTCACTGACAGGGGCAGCACGAGGAGACAGCCATAGCCCAGGGCAGGAGCCAGGAAAACAGTGCATGCCACACAACAGCCAGCCCCCGGAGCATTAGTGATATGCTCTCTTTCAAAGATTCCTGGAACTATTCATAGATTTCCACAAAGCCGATGTGGGCAAAGCTGTAGAAATTTTGTGTGAGGGCAATTATCATGATCTTATTTTTTACTCCCCAGGTTTTCTTGTGGCCAATGTATACTGGACATTTCCGAAGATCTCAAATACTCCCACAGCTTCTACCAACTCCTTTATGTGATAATGCCTAAGTATCTCTATCTTTCTTTTTAAATTCTGGGCTATTCATTTTACTTGACTATCTCATGTAAAATTCAACATAATTAAATGGAATTTGTCATTATTTCTTACCAAGAAAGCTTTTCTTTCTTATTTTCTTACATCTTATTTATCATTTTCCCAGTTGACTAGCTTAAAATGTTGGTTAGCTTTTTACTTCATATCTAACCAATCACCAAGCGAAGGAGTATTGTTCTTTTCACAAAGTCTTTCACTTATGGCCCATCTTTCCTCTTCCCTCTCCCATTAATGTACTTCAAGCACCAATTGTCATATAACTCACCATGTATCTACACTAATCACTTTCACCTCCAACTGAGAAAGGAATGATTCCATTTCTTTCCAGCTATACGATTGTGAGCAAGTTACTTAATTTTATTATGCTTCCATTTCCTTACTAGTAAAGTGGTGATAATTAGTAACTTAGCTAATTAGTAATAATACACAATAATAGCCAATACTGACCTTGCTTACCATGTGCACTGTTCTATTAATGATAACAAGACAACTTAGCACTTACCATGTGCAAGGCACTGTTCTAAGAGCTTTACAAATAATAACTTACTTGGTAAGATCATTCACTTCAAGTGCATAGAACAGTTCTTGACCCATGGACAAGCTCTCAGTAATCTCTATTATTGGTAATACTACATCACAATTTTAATGACAGGTAGTTTTGTGTCCTTCCTCAGGTTCCTCCTCTGGCTCCATAATAAAGAACAGAGCTGAAATAGTAGGATAAACCCAAGGGGCTTTTTTGGGCTATGTGCTAGGGAATGGAGCTTTTGCTATCACACAGTAGGGTTAGATTAAAAATTCAGCTTCCATGTGGGTTCATTCTCTCTCATTCATATTCTCTATCTCCCTCTCTGTCTTCGAGTTTAGAATCTTGTGAGTCCTTTTCCCTTATTTCTTTCTATTTTTCCTCCCATACAACTGATGTAATAAAGGTGGCCTAGGGGGAGACCATCTGAACCACAAAGAGAAAATCTCCTTCTCATTGCACTTTCACTGGGTTTGTTTCTTTCCCTTGCCTTCAGATTAGTGAAGAACAAAAGTGATTTAGCAATTTCTGACTGCTCTTCCTTAGTCTCCTTTATTGGTGTTTTTCAAAAGTTTGTGACCACCACTCATAATAAGTTGCTGGAGAGGTCGGGGGTGGGAGGGATGGGGTGGCTGGGTGATAGACATTGGGGAAGATATGTGCTACAGTGAGCGCTGTGAATTGTATAAGACTGTTGAATCACAGATCTGTACTTCTGAAACAAATAACGCAACATATTTTAAGAAAAAAGAAAAAGAAGAAGACAGCAGGAGAGGAAGAATGAAGGGGAGTAAGTCAGAGGGGGAGACGAACCAGGAGAGATGATGGACTCTGAAAAACAAACTGAGGTTTCTAGAGGGGAGGAGGGTAGGGGGATGGGTTAGCCTGGTGATGGGTATTAAAGAGGGCACATTCTGCCCGGAGCACTGGGTGTTATGAACAAACAATGAATCATGGAACACTACACCAAAACAAATTATGTAATATATGGTGATTAACATAACAATAAAAAATTAAAAAAATAAGATATGCATTTTACACACATGCGCAAAAACACAATTCTGAACAAAATTTCACAAGACAGTGATTACTGATATTTTCTATTCTCTTCTAATCTGTTTTGAAAATTCTGTCTATAACCAACCATATTAAGTTCGCATCCACTGTCCTGATTTTGAAACCTACTAGTAAGTTGCAATCCACAGTGCTAAAATCATAGCTTTAGACAATTCTTCTTCAACCATTACCCTTATGAAGGCTGCATTTTTCCAGAATTCTACCTTTTTTCATTCATTCCTGTTTTTAAATTCTTTCCCTGAAAAATCTCATCAGCATTCTCAATTGCAAATACCACCTATACCAATAACTTCTAAATGCATAGTCCCCAAATCACTTCCTCCTCAATCCACAGCACTTCACACTATAGTACATGCATACTGTAATGTAATTTTTGCTTACCTGTCTGTCTCTACAACTAAGCAAGAAGCACTTTTTATCCATCATGGTAACCCATAGTTAGATTTATACTCCCAACATCAACTACTTCTCTGAGATACAGCTCATAGCTCTAAGTGGGTTGCTGGGCATCTCATCTGATCAAGTCATTCCCCTACCTTAAAGCCTTCACTAACTCCCTAACACTACCAACATGACTGGCTTTAAGATCAAAATCAAGACACACATGATCTGCAGGACCCTATCAATCCCCACTTACATAGTTCCTACCAGTTAAATTAAACCCTAAGTAGGTTATTCACTCACACTTTCAAGACTTTATATAAGCAAATATTTCTGCCTGAAATGTTGTCCCCTCTTTCCACCTTCTGCCATCTTGTTAAGTCATACAGCAAAACAACATTTGCGTCTTATGAGGCAATTTCACAGGAATTCTTTCCTAACCCTCATCTCTCCTTCTCCCCATTCCCAGCTTCAGTGTCCATTAGGTGATCAAAACTCTCAAGTTCCCTATCACCAACCTGTGATCATTCAATCACAGCATATTTAAATGTGCATTGTAATTATTGCCTTATCTCTCTTTCCAAGAGTCTGTAAGCCTTTTGAGAATGTTGTTTCTATGTCTCTGTTCTTGACACCTAGGCACATAGGGTGATTAATAATTTTCAGGGGAAAGAATGAAAAATATCAATTATTGAAATTCCCAAAAACTTGCCAAATTAACATGCCCAGAAGAGAGATCATATTCCACTCCAGCTCCCAATTCTATTTCTGTATTCCCCTCCTTAGTTAACAGTATCACCATTCACCCTGCTCCGCAGACTAAAATACGCTTGCGTCAGCCCCAGTTTCTTACTCTCCCTTACTCTCATCATCCGACTGTTCCTCTGCCCATAATACCTTTCCCCTACTTGGATTTCTACTTATCTCTCAAAGCACAGCTTGGATGGTGACTTCTGTGTGAAGCCTTAAACAGACAAACAAACACCTACAGTTTCCTTGTAGAAATTAGGAAATTACATCCAGGTGCTCCAAGTCCAAAGACAAAAGAATCCCCATGGACTCAAATCTTGACACTTGGATTCATCCTTCCCTTCGAGGATTACTCATCAACCAGCTTTTCTAACTCCAACTTTTAGAACCAAAAGGTAATGAGTTGTAAACAAAAGATTTATGTAGGGAAAAAAATCCCAGAAGGAAGCATGTCTAATTTCTAACAGTAAAATATTAGGATCATCAGTCAACACCTAGAAGACCTCATCTGATTTTATAAAGGAAACAACAGAGTTTTCTTTTACCTTTCCTCTCCTCTACAAGGTTACATTTAATCATTCCCCCATCTGTGCTCCCTTAGCTATTTAGGTTAACTTCAATGATATTTCTTAAAACCTTGTTATAGGTACCTGCCTACACATATAACTTTTTCACTAAAATGTAAGCTTTTCAGTTACAGAAATCATGTCTTACCCATGTTTGTATGCCCAGAAGGAGACCTGGAAAATAGTATTTTTATACTTTAAATTTAAAATATGAAAGGTTTTTAAGAGCATTTTTAAGTAAGATGGTTCCTAGGCAATGTACATTATCTAAACAGTGTATACATTTCTTTCAGTAAAAACATATTCTAGGTAATCTAGTAAGAAATCTTTTGTGCTGCATCAAGTTAGGCAATTTAAACACTAGGAATAAAGTTGAACAGTGCTTTATTATTATGCATAATGAAATAATGCTAACGTAGTATTCATTATGTGAAATAGAATAAAACAGAATAAAATTTTCACAACAGAATTTTTTCTTTACTGTTCATTTATGAATATGAATATGAATAAGAAAATTTTCCTTAAATTGGGAAACTGTTTTACAGGACTATAACAACCATAGTTCTTTGTATTTCAATTTAAAAACTTATTAAAAAGAAAAAAGCACTTTAGTTCCTGACTTTCCTAAAACAACTTTGAGAAGAAAATTAATGCACTAACTTCAAAATGAAAAATTTATATGAAAATGAAGAAAATCTCATTCGTATAATGTTATTTCAGAAAAATTAGTAAGTCATGTTGTTACTCAGAAATTTTACATCTCACTTTCCCTTGAGGGAATGGCAGTTTATGCTTCAGACAGAGCAAGTAATCTTTTCAAATCAAAGAAGTTATACACATGAAATCTAAATTAAAAGTCATAAACTTTCAGAGACTCATGTAACCAGAGTCTATATTTTCTTGTCATATTGTTACTACCTTAAATCTAGATTCACCAAGACAACAACAAAATTATAACCAACTTAAGATAATCAACTTTGGAAGTAAGAAACCTCAGAGAATATTTAATGTAGAAGTTTCCACCTCCATTTCAAAATGTGTGACTGTGTTACATGTTCCTCCTAGTAGTCAAGGAGATTTCCAATAGTAAGGGGAAAAACACTGATTATCATTGGGATTACAAACCCCACAGCTGTTCTGCTCACCTTTTCTTCAGTGACTTTCATCAAACTCAATCTATTTGTGGGTTCCTACCATCGAGCATTAAGGTTAAAAATCAACAACTTAACCCAAAACCAGACAAACACCCCACCAAAAAGAAGAATCACAGACCAATATCCCTGATGAACGTGGATGTAAAAATTCTCACCAAAATACTAGCCAAAAGATCCAACAGTACATTAAAAGTATTATTCACCATGACCAAGTGGGATTTATTCCTGGGCTGCAAGGGTGGTTCAATATCTGCTAATCAATCAGTGTGCTACACTACATTAATAAAAGAAAGGACAAGAACCATGTGATCCTCTCAAAAGATGCAGAAAAGGCATGTGACAAAGTGTAGCATCCTTTCTTGATTAAAACTCTTCACGGTGTAGGGATAGAGGGCACATACCTCAATATCATAAAAGCCATATATGAAAAGCCAACAGCAAATATTATTCTCAATGGGGAAAAACTAAGAGCTTTCCCCCTAAGGTCAGGAACATGGCAGGGATGTCCACTATCACCACTGCTGTTCAACATAATACTAGAATTCCTAGCCTCAGCAATCAGACAACAAAAAGAAATAAAAAGCATCTGAATCGGCAGAGAAGTCAAACTCTCACTCTTTGCAAATGACCCGATACTCTACGTGGAAAATCCAAAAGACTCCACCTCAAAATTATTAGAACTCATACAGGAATTCAGCAAAGTGGCAGGATATAAAATCAATGCACAGAAATCCATTGCATTTCTACACACTAACAATGAGACAGAAGAAAGAGAAATTAAGGAGTCAATAGCATTTACAATTGCACCAAAAACCATAAGGTACCTAGGAATAAACCTAACCAAAGAGGCAAAGCATCTGTACTCAGAAAACTATAGAACACTCCTAAAAGAAATTGAGGAAGACACAAAGAAATGGCAAAATGTTCCATGCTCATGGATTGGAAGAAGAGATATTGTTAAAATGTCTATGCTACCTAGAACAATCTACATATTCAATGCAAGCCCTATCAAAATACCATCAACTTTTTTCACTGACCTGGAACAAATAATCCTAAAATTTGCATGAAACCAGAAAAGACCCCAAATAGCCAAAGGAACGTTGAAAAAGAAAACCAAAGCTGGTGGCATCACAATTCTGGATTTCAAGCTCTATTACAAAGCTGTAATCATCAAGACAGTATGGTACTATCACAAAAACAGACACATAGATCAATGGAACATAATAGAGACCCCAGAAATGGACCCTCAACTCTATGGTCAACTAATCTTCAACAAAGCAGGAAAGAATATCCAATGGAAAAAAGACAGTCTCTTCAGCAAATGGTGTTGGGAAAATTGGACAGCCACATGCAGAAGAATGAAACTGGACCACTTTCTTATACCATACACAAAAAAAGACTCAAAATGGATGAAAGACCTAAATGTGAGGCAGGAATCCATCAAAATCTGAGAGGAAAACACAGGCAGCAACCTATGTGACCTCAGTCACAGCAATTTCTTGCTAGACACATCTCCAAAGGCAAGGGAAACAAAGGCAAAAATGAACTATTGGGACTTCATCAAGATAAAAGGCTTTTGCACAGCAAAGGAAACAGTCAATAAAATGAAAAGGCAACCTACAGAATGGGAGAAGATATTTGCAAATGTTTTATCAGATAAAGTGCCAGTATCCAAAATCTATAAAGAACTTATCAATCTCAACACCCAAAGAACAAATAATCCAATCAAGAAATGGGCAGAAGACATGAACAGACATTTCTGCAAAGAAGACATCCAAATGGCCAACAGACACATGAAAAAATGCTCAATATCACTCGGCATCAGGGAAATATAAATCAAAACCACAATGAGATACCACCTCACACCAGTCAGAATGGCTAAAATTAACAAGTCAGGAAACAACAGATGTTGGCAAGGATGCAGAGAAAGGGGAACCCTCCTACACTGTTGGTGGGAATGCAAGCTGGTACGGCCACTCTGGAAAACAGCATGGAGGTTCCTCAAAAGTTGAAAATAGAGCTACCCTATGACCCAGCAATTGCACGACTGCGTAGTTAACCCCAAAGATACAAATGTAGTGATCCAAAGGGGCACCTGCACCCCAATATTTATAGCAGCAATGTCCACAATAGCCAAATTATGGAAAGAGCCCAGATGTCCATCTACAGATGAATGGATAAAAAAGAGGTGGTGTATATATATAAATATATGAATATATATATGAATACTACTCTATATAGTATAGTGTGTGTGTGTGTGTGTATATATATATATATATATATATACACATACTACTCAGCCATCAAAAAAATGAAATCTTGCCATTTGCAATTATGTGGATGGAACTAGAGGGTACTATGCTAAGCGAAATAAGTCAATCAGAGAAAGAAAATTATCATATGATCTCACTAGTATGTGGAATTTAAGAAACAAAACAGGATCATAGGGGAAGGGAGGGGAAAATAATACAAGATGAAATCAGAGAGGGAGACAAACCATAAGAGACTCTTAATCAGATTGAGGGTTGCTGGATGCAAAAGGGGTGGGGGATAGGGTAACCGGGTGATGGACATTAAGGACGGCATGTGATGTGATGAGCACTGGGTATTATATAAGACTGATGAATCACTGAACTCCATCCACCTCTGAAACTAATAATATACTACATGTTAATTAATTGAATTTAAATTTAAAAAAATCAACAACTTAGAGAAGTCTTTTGGATAGCCCTTGCTCCAAAGACAGAGAACTGTGGTCACATCTCGGCACCACTTCCTTACTAGCCAGATTGCCTTAAACAAATCATTTAACTTCTCTAAGCCTCATTTCCACCTCTATAAAATGGGGATTGCAGTACCACCTACATCACAGGGTTGTTATGAGAAATAGAGAGAGGGTCCACAAAGTGTTAACACAGTACATGATACTGAGTAAATAGTCAACAATTAAGATGATAAAGAGGATGCTAGCAACAACAGAACAAAAGGAAGCAAAATCAAGTACAGTATTCTTTCTGTAAGATTCAAGATAAAAATAAGCTTTTACATATTGCTCTGAATGTTTTTCCTTTTATATACTAAACTGGAAGTCTTTAGGCTGAAAATTCTACCTCTTATTTCTAAACGCTTGGTAGATTATTTCTTAATTTCTTTTAAGAAGGTAAAGTTAACATACTTTTTTTTTTTTTTTTTTTAGAGAGAGAAAGAGAGATGGGGAAGGGCAGAGGGAGAGAGAAAGAATCTTATGCAGGGTCCATGCCCAGTGTGCAGCCTGACCCGGACCTCAATCTCACAACCCTGAGATCACAACCTGAGCTGAAATCAAGAATCAGAAGCCTAACGAACTGAGTAACCCAGGTGCTCCAAGTCAATATACTTTTATTTTGGATCTCAATTGTTCTGCTTTTAGGAATTAATCTTCCCAAAATTTAATGTGCACAACTATTTAGTTAAAAATATTTTCTATAAAAACATTATGTCTATTATGTTTTAAATTACCATTTTTAACATACACACACATACATACATATATAAAAAGACAGTCATCAAAAATCCAAGTCATTAGCTCTGATTGATGAGATTATGGTTTCCTTTTCTTTCCTTTTTTTGGGGGGGGGTGGGGATTCTTGTAACATTAAAAAAGGTTATGGTATGATTTCCTCTGACCTGGGTATCATATCATTCACTCTAAGAAAGACAACATAAGTCAGCAGATTTCAGCAGATGTTAATAAATTATGCTAAGCCTAGAAACAGCAGATTTCAAACCTGCTTTTGGAACAAGTACAACACAGCAGTTGGGCTTTAATGCTATCTCTGATCAAAGACTATGCTGAAGGATTTTTATTCCTCCTACAAATATTATTATCAAGTTATCCTAAATCCTCAGCTTGTGTCTAAGTTCAAACCAAATGACAGTTTTGGGGGAATTTATGTCTTGGTTTAGAAAATTAAAACTCCCCTAGAGAACTAAACAGAGACATGATGGATTTTCTTACCTTGTAAAATTTAGCCACAGCCATCAATGAGTAAATGATATTATTCTGATTTTGATTTTTTTCCTATAAATTTCTTATTCATGTTTTTGTACATTCATTTTTTAATTAAAAAAAAAGTTCCCAACCTATAATTCACTACCTATCAGTTACCAACAAAGTCTGGTTTTAACCTCACTTCTCTGGCACAGTGCTTTCAACCCCTTCAGGCCTAAAAAGAGCACCACCCACCCTGGCAATATACAATCTAAAAATGTTTGAATATTAAATATTGTGTTTTTCCAGGAAAGAATGTCCAATGGAAAAAAGATAGTCTCTTCAACAAATGGTGTTGGGAAAACTGGACAGCCACATGCATAAGAATGAAACTGGACCATTTCCTTACACCACACACAAAAGGAGACTCAAAATGGATGAAAGACCTAAATGTGAGACAGGAGTCCATCAAAATCCTTGAGGAGAACACAGGCAGCAACTTCTTCCTAGAAACATCGCCAAAGGCAAGGAAAGCAAGGGCAAAAATGAACTATTGGAACTTCATCAAAATAAAAAGCTTTTGCATAGCAAAGGAAACAGTTAACAAAACCAAAAGACAACCGACAGAATGGGAGAAGATATTTACTAATGACATATCAGATAAAGGGCTAGTATCCAAAATCTATAAAGATTTGGGGCACATGCACCCCAATGTTTATAGTAGCAATGTCCACAATAGCCAAACTAGGGAAAGAGCCTAGATGTCCATCGACAGATGAATGGATAAAGAAGATGTGGTATATATACACAATGGAATATTAGGCAGCCATCAAAAAATGAAATCTTGCCATTTGCAACAATGGGATGGAACTAGAGGGTATTATGCTAAGTGACATAAGTCAATCAGAGAAAGACAAGTATCATATGATCTCACTGATATGAAGAATTTGAGAAACAAGACAGAGGATCATAGAGGAAGGGAGGGAAAAGTGAAACAAGATGAAATCAGAGAGGGAGACAAACCATAAGAGACTCTTAATCTCAGGAAACAAACTGAGGGTTGCTGGAGTGGTGGGGGGTGGGAGGGATGGGGTGGCTGGGTGATGGACATTGGGGAGGGTATGTGCTATGGTGAGTGCTGTGAATTGTGTAAGAGTGATGAATCACAGACCTGTACCCCTGAAACAAATAATACATTATATGTTAATTAAAAAAAAAGAAGAAAAATAATAATTTGTAGTCTGACCTGATATCATTCAGGCAACTACAACCATAGAGATACTAGTGGTCCCAGAAGCCTCTGTTTGTATGTTGTTTGCTATAATTCCACTGGCCAAAGGGATTAATGTGGCCAAGCCAAGAGTCAGGGTAGGGGACTACACAAGAGCTTGGGAACCAAGAGGCATGACTCATAGGAGTTGGTGGTGGAAAAGGGGACATTAATGTAACAATATACCACAGTCCTTTTGCAAAAGGATTGAAGTCCATGGTTGAGGATCCTAGAGTGGAATTCAAGTGCAACTCTTCTTGAATCAGAGGTTTATGAAGTAAAAAAGACAAGTTATCTGTCCCCCAAACACCCAACATGCAAAAGAAAGACAGAAACAGGATAACCACAATAGATTTTTGAAAAAGAATAGGAGAAACACAGAAGTCATTTGTCCATCATAAGCCTAATATCCACCAGCAGATGTCAGGGCCTCCTACTCCAGGGACAGGAATGTTCTTTCATTCAGACCCACTTCATTCTCTGGGATGGTTCCCTAATCTATTGTTGTCCATGGCTCTTTGCTCTGCCCTATGGACTTTTGACTCCAAAAAGAAATGCTTCTGGGGGTGCCTGGATGGTTCAGTCGGTTAATCATCTGCCTTCTGCTCAGGTCATGATCTCAAGGTCCTGTGACTGAGCCCCGTGTCAGGCTCCCTGCTCAGCAGGGAGTCTGCTTTTCCCTCTCCCTCTATGCCTCCCCCTGCTAGTGCTCTCTCTCTTGAATAAATAAATAAAATCTTAAAAAAAAAATGCTTCTGTTCACAGTAAGCTGGGGCCCAGAGGCCTCTTTTTAAACTGACTATCCCTTTTATTTTTCTTTCTCATTATTTCCTTAAATTTTAATTACAGTACAGTTAACACACAGTGTTATATTAGTTTCAGGTGTACGATACAGTGATTTAACAATTCTATACATTACTCTGTGCTCACGATGAGTGTACTTTTAATCCCCTTCACCTATTTTACCCATCCCCCCACCCATCTCCCCTTTGGTAACCATCATTTTGTTCTATACAGTTAAGAGTCTGTTCTTTGGTTTGTCTCTTTTTTTCCTTTATTCACTTGTTTTATTTCTTAAATTTCACATGAGTGAATTAATGTGGTATTTGTGTTTCTCTGACTGACTTATTTTGCTTAGTATACTCTCTAGCTCCATCCATGTCATTGCAAATGTCAAGATTTCATTCTTTTTTATGGCTGAATAATATTCCAGGGTGTGTGTGTGTGTGTGTGTGTGTGTGTGTGTGTGTGTGTGTGTGTGTACCAGTTCTTTATCCATTCATTTATTGATAGACACTTGGGTTGCTTCCATAATTTAGCTATTGTAAATAATGCTGCAATAAACTTTGGGGTTCCTATATTTTTTTGAGTTAGTGTTTTTGTATTCTTTGGGTAAATACCCAAGAGTGCAATTGCTGAACCATATGATAATTCTATTTTTAAATTTTTGAGGAACCTCCATACTGTCTTCCAGAGTGGCTGCACCAGTTTGCGTTGCTACCAACAATGCATAACGGTTCCTTTTTTTCCACAACACTCACATTGTCTCTTGTGCTTTTGATTTAACCCACTCTGACAGGTCTGAGGTAATATCTCATTGTGGTTTTGTTTTGCATTTCCCTGATGATGAGTGATGCTGGGTATGTTTCCATGCGTCTGTTGACCATCTGTATGTCTTCTTTGGAGAAATGTCTGTTCATGTCTTCTGCCCATTTTTTAATTGCATTGTAGGTTTTTTTGGTGTTGAGTTGTGTAAATTCTTCAAATACTTTGGATACTAACCCTTTACTGGATATGTCCTTTGCAAATATCTTCTCCCATTCAGTAGGTTGTCTTTTAGTTTTGATTGTTTCCTTAACTGTGCAGAAGCTTTTTATTTTGATGTACTCCCAATAGTTTATTTTTGCTTTTGTTTCATTGCCTAAGGAGATATATCTAGAAAAATGTTGCAGGGGCCAGTGTCAGAGAAATTACTGCCTGTGCTCTCTTCTAGGATTTTTATGATTTCAGGTCTCACATTTAGATCTTTAATCTATTTTGAGTTTATCTTTGTGTGTGGTGTAAGAAATTGGTCCAGTTTCATTCTCTTGCATGTAGCTTTCCAGTTTTCCCAACACCATTCGTTGAAGAGAATATCTTTTTCCCATTGCATATTCTTGCCTCCTTTGTTGAAGATTAACTGACCATATAATTGTAGTTTGCTTCTGGGCTTTCTATTCTGTTCCATTGATCTATGTGTCTATTTTTGGGCCAGTACCATGCTTTTTTGATTACTACAGCTTTGTAATATAACTTGAAATCTGGAATTGTGATTAACTTCAGCTTTTTTTTTTCCTTTTCAAGATTGCCGTGGCTATTCAGGGTCTTCTGTGGTGTATACTTAAAGGGATGGTCAAAATTTGTCAATTGGCTTCACCAATTGACAAATATACACCAATTCAAGTCCCTTAAAACTCTTTTGACTTCCTATTCATCTAATTAATATGCACTCCATTCCCCATAAAACTATATTAATAACTCTTTGCAAACTAGAGCTCTTTCCACTTTGTGTCAGGCTGCTGTGACACAAAGACCTGAAGATTCCTACACAATTATAATCTCTTCTGTCTGGCTAAAAGGATCTACTAAGTCACACCTTAAATCTTTTTGAGGTCTTACCAAAGAGTCTTCCAGTCAAGATTTGATATCTACCCAGGCGCCTGGATGTCTCAGTTGGTTAAGTGACTGCCTTCAGCTCAGGTCATGATCCTGGAGTCCCGGGATCAAGTCCCACATCAGGCTCCCTGCTTGGCGGGGAGTCTGCTTCTCCCTTTGACCCTCGCCCATCTCATGCTCTCTCTCTCTGTCTCTCTCTCATTCTCTCTCTCAAATAAATAAATAAAAATCTTTTAAAAAAAGAAAGATTTGATATCTACCCTAGGCTACTTCTTACTTTGAGAATCTTTTGCCTGCCAGAGACTGCTGAAGAAACATTTTTATTTTTTAAAACAAAAATTACTGGACACCTTGTATTTCCTCTAAGTTCTGCTTAAGTTCATTTCCCTCTTCCTACACCCTATACAAAGCTGTAAGAAGCCAATTGACAATGTCAATATTCTACCTGGAAATCTCCTTAGCCAAATCCATAAATATGTTAGGTACACCTTCTATATTCCAAGTTCCTGCAGGTGACAGCTTCTCAAACTGTTCTAGTACCATGAAACATGGTCACCACTATTCCAGTCTCCAATAACAGTTTCCTCACAACCTTTGCAGCTTCTAGTAATAGTTGTCTATCATTTGTCCAACTTTTGCCAACAATGTCTTACCATTTTTCCAGCCCTCCACTGCCATCCAGTCCCAAAACTAATGCCATCTATTTTAGAATTTTGTTTTGGCAGCATCTCACTAATAATTTGGGTTACCTATTGTTTCATAACAAACCACTCTAAAACTATGAGTCTTAAAAGAACAACCATTTATTTGCTCATAATTTGGCAACATAGGTTTCACTCAGAGGGGTAGATCCTCTGCTGATCTCTCTCTCCTGAGGCCATTCATGTGGCTGCAATCATCTGTGATTCAAAAAGTGATAGAAAAGCCAAGATGGCTCTACTCACACATCAAGCACTTAACCAGGGCTCTTTGGCCAGGATGCGTCACTTGTCCTCCAATGTCCCCTCTAGCAGGACAGCCTGAGTTTCTTGCATGTTCCCAGTTCACAAGCACTGACCAAGTTCCTACTTGAGTAACATTTGTTGATTCCCAATTAGCTAAAGCAAGTCATATGGCCAGATTCAATGTGGGAGGAAATGTGATTCATTGAGGAGACATCACGGTAAAAATCTATACATTTCCCATGCTATGTGAATGAGCCATTCTCTCAGCTGTCACTCTATGCTTCTTGTTTGTCATTTTAAAAACTACAGATGGGGTACCCAGGTGGCTCAGTCAGTTAAGCATCTGTCTTCAGCTCAGGTCATGATCTCAGGGTCTTGGGATCGAGCCCCGCATCGGGCTCCCTGCTCCATGGTGTGTCCTCTTCTCCCTCTTCTTCTGACCACCCTTCCAGCCCTGCTCATACACTCTCTCTCTCTCTCTCTCTGTCTCAAATAAATAATATTTTTTAAATAAAAATTAATAAAAATTACAAAAGTGAAAAGTCATTTATATTGTAAAAAAAGAAAGATTAGCAGGCAAAAAAAAAAAACCTAAACAAAACATTAAAAGATAAAAACTCTAAAGCTATAAAGTATAGAATACACACTTAAAAGTTAAAAATATAGTAACAAGATAATATAAAATTAAAACCAGAAAGAAATAACAAAGTTTACAACTAGTAAGAAAAATCAAAAATGAAAATTACAAATTGATATAACCATCGATACAAGGGATTAGAAGCAATAAAATAAGCTAAAACTAGCATAAATATATGATGAGTAATTTAATAGACAAATGGAAAGTGAAAAATCTATTTTCTTAATCTTTTATTTACTTATTTGAGAGAGAGAGAGTGTGCACAAGAGAAAGAGCATGAGTGGTGGAGAGGGACAGAGAGAGAGGGAGAAGGAGACTCCCCACTGAGCAGGGAGCCTGATGCAGGGCTTCAATCCCAGGCCCTGGGACCATGACCTGAGCCAAAGGCAGACATCTAACTGACTGAGCCACCCAGGCGCCACACAAAAATACATTTTTAAAAGGTGCTAAAAGTTAGAATTCAAGTGATGCCTGAATGACTCGGTCAGTTAAGGGTCTGTCTGCCTTCGGCTCAGGTCATGATCCCAGCATCCTGGAATCGAGTCCCGCATCAGGCTCCTTACTCAGTGGGGAGCCTGATTCTCCCTCTGCCTGCTGATCCCCCTGCTTATACACTCTCTCTATATATCTCTCTGGCAAATAAATAAATAAAATCTTTTTTAAAAAAGCATTAAAAAAAATAAAATTAAATTTAAAAAAAGTTAGGGCGCCTGGGTGGCTCAGTTGGTTAAGCAACTGCCTTCAGCTCAGGTCATGATCCTTGGAGTCCCAGGATCGAGTCCCACATCGGGCTCCCTGCTCAGCAAGGTGTCTGCTTCTCCCTCTGACCGTCTTCCCTCTCGTGCGCTCTGTCTCTCATTCTCTCTCTCTCAAATAAATAAAATCTTTAAAAAAAAAAATTTTTTAAAAAGTTAGAATTCAAAAGCTTAGCAAACCAAAACAATCAGGAGTTCTGAAGCAAAAACAGTTCCCATGTCTGGCAAATGCCCCAATAACTTGCCCTACCCAAAAGTTGGGGCTCTCTACAACAAAAGGTTTCTCAAACATATTTTTTTATTAAAGCATCATTGAGACGTAACATTATATTAGTTTCAGATGTATAACACAGCGATTTAACACTTGTATACATTGCAAAATGATCACCCCAGTAAGTCTAGTTACCATCCATCACCATACATAGTCATGAAATTTTTTTTCAAACTTGAGTATTTACAGAGCTTGTCAAAATGCAGATTCCAAGGTCCTAGTAATAATTCCATTTTCATAGAACTGGGTTAGGGCTCAGGAACCTCCATGAATAAGGCACCCCCGGTGGTATTAATAAAAGCCTAAGGATGACACTGTCAAAGGGCTTTCTCAGACCACAGGCCTCCTTATCCTTCGCATTGCACTTACTGGTTGAAGCCCTTAGGACAAGCCCACATTTAAAGTTTCGGACTCAAAAGCTAACATCCTCCATTCCCTTAGCTATAGCTCAATTTGAGCAGCTTCACCCCTTCAAGCCTCCCTCCAGCAATAAAGCAGCATTTTTCAAATTATAGGTCATGACCAATGAGTGAGTCATAGAATCAATTTAATGGGATGCAACCAGAATAGAAAATATCAGAGGGCACTGCACATAATGATGGTAATTGCAATTTTAGTATTGTTACACGAAAATTCTATTTCAGTTGTGTGTATATATGTACAATAAAAAACTGTATTACTTAATGAGTCATAAGCAAAAAGGTTTGAAAACCTCTGCCATAAAGAATATAATGGGTTCATCACGAAGCTAAAAAGTTTTCAGTTGAAGAGTGCAGAAACACCCTCAAAGTCAAAGAAAAAAAAATTTTAATGATGATAATTTCATTTCATCATATTTCTGTAGGGTTTAATTATTCAGGCACTTCAGTGCTTCAAAGAACAAATTTAATATGCATTTATTCAGCAACCCTCTGAATGGGTAGGTGAGAGGAATATGGTCCCTTTCTTTTAGAAGCTTACAAAGTAGAGTTAGCATTAACCCATGAAATAAATAGACTAGAGGACAATACAAAACATTTATAATTATGAGTTAAATTTACAGTGCTGTAGGATTTCAAATAAGTGAATGATGGAATGAGGGAAAGTTTCATGAAGAAGGTAGGACTTGAGTTTAGCCTTAAAGGGAGCATAAGATAAGAAAAAGCAGAAAGGAAAAGGTAGAGTAATAAGTATTGTTACATAGCCAAACGAGGCTAACTGCCTATAAAAAGAATCTCAAGCACTTGGTATACACAGTCATTCAGAAACCCAGGTTCTTTTCTATTTTATAGATCTACCACCTCCTGTGGCCTCAGAGTCAGACCAAGCCTGGAAATGGCAACTTACTTTTCATCCTCTTTCCATTGGCCAGAACTCAGTCCCACTTTACTACTAGGGAAGGCAAATCATATGCCTAGGACCAAATGGAGTACCTCCATTCATTGCTAGTCCTTTCTCTCACAACTAAAATACCCCAAACATAAGACAAAGAACAAATGGGGTATGACTCTATAAGGTGGAAAGAAGACGGACTGGAGGCTAGGGACATTAGGACTTGAGGAACTACACGGTGGCAAGTTCCCTGGGTTTTCTTTTTGCTTCTCATATATTCTAGATAACACAATGGAGAAGCCTGCAACCAGGAGCCACCAACAGGCAGAACAAAAAAGCTTGAAGAAAAACCTACTTTCCAGCCATAGGGCCAGGAAAAGTGCCCAAGTGGAACAGAAAACATTTCTTATAATACCCATCCTAACCCAGCCAAACATCAAAGGAAACTCTGCCCCAACACCAGAGTGTCAGTGGGCACAACAGGGAACCGAGGTTCCAGCCACACACGGCATCAGTGGACTGGGTACTTTCCCTTCACGCCGCCCAGTCCTGTAACAAGAGGAAGAATGAGAACACGCACTATCAGCTACCCCAGCGTTAGTTTGGCAATTTCTTAAAAATGAAACATAAATGTACCATATGACTTAGCAATTCCACACCTAGCAGCATTATTCATGATAATGAAAATGTGGAAACAACCTAAATGTTCATCAACTGGTAAGCAGGAACAAAATGGGGAAAAAAAATCCATACAATGGAATTCTTTTTGGTAATAAAAAAAAAAACTACTGATATATGGTACAACATGGATAAACCTCAAAACACATTATGGTAAGTAAAAGAAGTAACACATAAAAGACCACATATTGAATGGTTCTAGTTGCAGAGAATGCCCAGAAAAAGCATAAGTTAAAGTAAGAATTTACTTCAAATAGACACAAGGGATCATTTTGGGGGGTTGGAAATATTCTGAAAGATGATTATACGACTCCATAAATTTATTTAAAATTACTAAATCATTCACCACGGATAAATTCAATGGTATATAAGTTATCCCTCAATAAAGCTGTTTTTTAAAAAGTAGACAGAATAGTATAATAAACTACCACGTTACCCATCATCTAGGGTCTACAATTATGAACTCATGGCCAATCTTGTTTCATCTATAACACAACTCCACTCTTCCTCCTCCCATATTACTATAAAGTAAATCTCAATTATTATACATTTCATTGCAAATTTTATGTGATGAATACTAAAGATTTTTCAAACTAACCACAATATAATTTTTATACCTTAAAAAATACATTAAAGCACAAGTGATAAAAATGGTACTTTTATCATTTTAAATAATCTTTCATTGTTTTCTCATATTTTAAGTTTTGTCTTTTATTCCTTTAAACATACCACACTTAACAGCTGATAGTACCTAGTCTTTATGGTCTGATTTTGTAAAAGGATGTTACAGACTCTCACTTAGAATAGTGCTCATTTCCTTGTGTGATATTTTTACTGCGAGATCCTGTTCACCAAACTTTGTATGTGCCCAGGAGAATCGGTGATAGCTCCCACCAGGTGCCTGAGGCGGCCCTAAACCTGAGTCCAAAGTGAATGAAAATCTCATCTTAGGCTGTTTCAATTGCAGTGAAGGTAAATTCAAACTTCAGTCCACATTAGGGCTCTTCTCCTCTACTCAGAGCCTGGAAAATTTTTCTTGCAGAACAGATTTGGTTTTAGTGTATGCGTTCCCTAAAGATGTGTCTCCTCCATGGTCCTGAATTTATTCAGAATTTCTGTTCTACCTCCCTACCCTGTATGAGCCCAGGGCCTTGTCTTCTGATCCCCATGTGGCTATTAAAACCAAAAACTCTGAGTTACCAGGAATTGACAAATGTCCATAGGACAGCTGCAGGCTTTAAAGCATACTTACTACTCTGGAAATGTATTCCCCCTTATTTGTGGTCTCAGATCATTTCCCTCACCTCCCTGCAAGGTCACTATGCATTTTTAAAGATTTTTCATGTTTTATTTATAGTTCTTTATGAGTTTTGCATTGGGAATATTTTCTAGATATCTACTCTGCTGTATTTCCAGAAAGTGAAATCTAATTCCTTCTTTTAAGAAGTCTAATAAAGTTTATAATCTTCAGTTTAGAATAGGGCATTTTCCATCACTTCCATTTCCGAGTTTCAAAGTTTGAAATCTTTCATCTCCTACCATAACATTAATTTCTATCTTTGTTTAAAATCCAAATGTACTACAGAACCACCCCAAAATTAAATAACTTATCAATTACACCACTGCATAAACAAAAATAAAATGGAACAAAATATCTCTGTGAGCAGTATTTTAGGGAGGCATTACACAATAGTGATAAAGCATGACTTTTATGAGTTATCATTTAGTCAAATGGAAAGTATTACCAGAGTTAGTTGGAGTCAGTTGTGAAACTTGATGGCTGTGTGAGCTTAGGTAAATTATCTCAAATGTTTGGCCTCAGTTATTTTAAATGTCCAGTTTAGAACTCGAGTCAATACACCTTAATGTATCAAAAGTTCTAGCCATGGGAATCTGAATAAAGTATTAAATTTAAAATTATGTAAAAGAAAATATGCCGATCATCAATGATCATGACTCAGAAGAGTATACAAAAGTCTTATTAAAGGGGCATGATGTATGCAACTTAAATGGTTCAATAATGTTTTTGTGTGTGTATATACACGTACATATGTGTGTGTGTGTATACAGAGAAACATAAATACCTATGTTTGAGAGAGAGGAAAAGAAAGAGAAGGAGAGAGAGAAGGAGAAGAAGGGAAAAAGAAAAGGGAAGAAAATAAAGGTAGCAAAATATTGAAAACTGATGAATCTGAATAGAAAACCCAATGGGAGTTCTCTGTACTACTCTTACAACTTTTCTGTGAGTCTAAAATTACTTCAACATCTTTTTTAAAAGTGTTATGAAGTCAGCATTTAAATAACAGATATAATCCTGGCTACATAAAACAGAAGCATACTGTTCTTCTATCATGGGAAGTAAAGGAAATCCATGAAGGGACATTATAAAGTTATCACTCACCAACTGTTTCAGTTTCACATATGTTTGTTGCTATAAATACAAACTGATCTATTTGAATTCTCTATTAATGACAGGTTGCAGAACTACATAAAAATGTATAACATCCTGAGGGGTAAACACCTTAGGTGAGATTTTTGAGCCAAAGGTAATTTGGGAAGAAAGCTCACACATAAGCTGAGAAAGCATTCCAACATTAACTCCTGGCTTCCTCCAAAGTCAGCCCCAGACGACCAAGGGGAGTAAGAACACAGCATTCAGCATCGCAGGAAATGTGTGCCCGGTGGTTCCCAGCATCTTGGAAGTGCAAATTCAGCAGGTAACATAAAACTCCCTAACTCTACAATAAATTCTGGTGCATAAATCATAATATATCTCTTTCCTTAAGAGTCTATATTTGTATCTAGCTTCTCAGAGTGTCAAAATAATAGTTATAACCAAGGATAACTGTTGAATATTAAGCCCTCTATAGGTTTAAAAATTTTTTAATAAAATAAAATAAATAAATGTGACAAGGAGAGAGTGCAAGCCTCTTTGCTTGCTTTTTTGACTTTTAATTTTAAACTCAGCAGGAAACTAAGATAATGACTGCAAAGAGCCAAGAAGGAGTCTAAGATGTTTATTACAAACCAGTTTCCTCAGGATCATTTGCAGGTAGCTGAAAGTCAAGACAATTTTGAACCGATGAAAGTCTGTTATTGATTAGTAAATACCTCTATGCTGATTGAATTCTATTTTCCCTCCCATTCTCTACCTTTCTAATTTATTCTGCATAAATCTTTCTCTGAAGTCTAAGCTAGAGAGACAGAACTGTAGAGTAATGTTTTCAAGTATTTTCCCCTCTGGCTATGCCAACTGGAAAAAAGAAGATGGTAGACTATACAAAAATTCTGTAGCAATTGCAACAAAAACAGGACAATGATACCTACAATTATTTCTTTCACTTACTTCTTAAAGTCTTAAATCTTAATTTTAAATGTAGGAGGCATACACCTTTTATTTTTTTTAAAGATTTTATTTATTTATTTGACAGAGAGAGACAGCGAGAGAGGGAACACAAGCAGGGGGAGTGAGAGAGGGAGAAGCAGGCTTCCCACAAAGCAGGGAGCCTGATGTGGGGCTCTATCCAGGACCCTGGGATCAGGACCTGAGCCGAAGGCAGACACTTAACAACTGAGCCACCCAGGTACCCTGGCATATACCCTTTATAAGAACCAGTGACCCTGCTACAGGCATTCTCACTCAAATAAAATATAAAACTTTGGTATGAGGTCATTAAACTATTCCTAGGGCACCTTTTTTACTCTAAAAGCCTCAGTAAGCGATTGAACTTCTAATTTGAATAACTGCATTCCACCAACATAAATTCCCTCTGTAATTTCAACTATATGCAGTATCAGTCTTCATTTCCTGAGTTAAATTAATGTTGAGTAATGCAGTGCTTCTTTAAAAAAAAAAAAAGTGCATCTACTTTCATAGTAACCTTTCAGCAACTAGTATAAGTGATTCATGTGCACTAGAGGGTAATAGGTCAGTATGAATAATCTTTAACCAACAATTTCTGCCAGCATTCTCTGTATGCAGAGCATTGCAAAAGGTACATATCATCCAATAAAATGGATATATCTATACTTTATTTTAAAAATCAAATGTTTGATAAACTGAATCCTATTTCCCACTGAATTAGGTCATTATATCATTAATAACTTTATTTTCATTTATGACTTACCTTCAACTAGCTGTAAGTCTTCCTGTTTGACCACCTCTGTCCTTCTAGTCAGATACCTAATAAATTATAAATTAATACTGGAAAAACCTAACCTACTCCATAGTGTTTAAAAAGTAAAGATTTCTGGAGAGCAGGAGGAAGATGTCGGAGGAATAGGAGAACTAAATTTCATCTGGTCCCAGGAATTCAGCTAGATAGGGATCAAACCATTCTGAACACCTGCAAACTCAACAGGAGATCAAAGAAAAGAATAGCAGCAACTCTCTGAACAGAAAAGTGACCACTTTCTGGAAGGTAGGACATGCGGAGAAGTGAATCCAAGGCGATATTCAGGAGGAAAGACAGCAAGAGGAGCGGGCCTCCGTCCGCTGCTTCTGGCAAGTGATAGAGCAAGAGAGACAAAATCGCAACTTTTAGAAGTCGGCTCCACTGAGGGAGGTCGCTCCAGTGGCTAAGAGGGGGGTGGAACCCTCACTGGGACAGTGTGGTCTCAGGACCCTCGGGGTCACAGAAATACTGGGGGTGCGGAGTTCCCAGGTATCGGAGCCGGGAAGCCAGCTGCACAGACGGAACCGAGGAGCGGGCTCTCAGCTCGGGGTGGCCATAAACCGTAATCCGCAGCACAGTCGAGCCACTGCTCCTCCAGCAGGGACCCAACAAGCGGCAGATCCGGGGAGACTCCCCTTCCTCCCCTGGGAGGAGCAGCGCGGGAGCACACCGCAGGGATCTGCTGGGTTTGGAGACTCCACAGGGGGTCGTGCGCCAGAGATAAAAACTATCGGTCACAGGCCAGGTGAGCGCAGAGTGCAGCCGGAGATCGGGGAGATGGGAGTGATTGCTTTTCTCTGGGGGCTCACTGAGGAGTGGGGCCCTGAGTTCTCGCTCTGTCGGGGTGGAGATTGGGAGGCCACCATTTTCACTCTCCTCCTCTAAAGCTATGCAGAAAGCTTGCAGGAAACAAGCTCCCGACAGCAAACCAGAGCTGATTACTTAGCGGGACCGGCAAGGGAGGGGCAATTCCGCCTCCGACAAAGACGTTTGGGAACCAGGGCAACAGGCCTCTCCCCCAGAAGATCAGCAAGAATGGCCAGCCAGAACCAAGTTTACCGATCAATGAGAACGGTAGAACTCCAGCACTAGGAGAATACTGCACATAGAATTCATGGCTTTTTCCCCTCTGATTCTTTAGTCTTTCAAAGTTAATTTTTTTAATTTTCTTTATTTTTTCTTTTTCTATTTTTTTTATTTTTCTTTTTCCCTTTTTCAACCGACATCTTATCAATCCCTTTTTTAAAAATCTTTTTTATTTTTTGAGTCATATTCTATCCCTTCATTGTAGTTAACCTTATTTTTGGTGTATATATAAGTTGTTCTCTCTCTAAAATTTTGGGATACAGTTTCTTCTAACAGACCAAAATATACCCCAAATCTCTAGTGTATGGCTTTGTTCTAGTCTCCTGCCTGATCACATTCTCTCTCTTTTTTTTAATTTCTCTTCTTTCTTTTTTCAACCGACTTCTTATCAATTCCTTTTATAAAATCTTTTATACTATTCATCTTTACAGTCATTTTCTATCCCTTCATCGTATTTACCCTTATTTTTGCACATATATAAGTTTTTCATTCTTTAAAATTTTAGGAGGCAGTTTCTTCTAACAGACCAAAATACACCCAAAATCTAGTGTGTGGCACTGATCTATTCACCAGCCTGATCGTATTCGATCATATTCTTTTTTGTTTTTTTCTTTTTTCTACCTTTCCCTTTCTTTTCCGCCGGTTTCAGGTCTCTTCTGATTTATTTAGTGTATATTTTTCTGGGGTTGTTGTTACCCTGTTAGCATTTTGATCTCTCATTCATCTGTTCTCCTCTGGACAAAATGACAAGATGGAAAAACTCACCTCAAAAAAAAAGAACAAGAGGCAGTACCGACTGCCAGGGACCTAATCAATACAAACATTAGTAAGATGTAAGAACTAGAGTTCAGAATGATGATTATAAAGATACTAGCTGGGCTTGAAAAAAGCATGGAAGATACTAGAGAAACGCTTTCTGGAGAAATAAAAGAACTAAAATCCAATGAGGTGCAATCAAAAATGGAGCCTCTAACTGCTAGGATAAATGAGGGAAAAAACAGAATTAGTGATATAGAAGACCAAATGATGGGGAATAAAAAAGCTGAGAAAAAGAGAGATAAACAACTACTGGATCACAAGGGCAGAAATCGAGAGATAAGTGATACCATAAGATGAAACAATATTAGAATAATTGGGATCCCAGAAGAAGAAGAAAGAGAGAGAGGGGCAGAAGGTATATTGGAGCAAATTATACCAGACAACTTCCCTAATTTGGGGAAGGAAACAGGCATCAAAATCCAGGAGGCACAGAGAACCCCCCCCAAAATCAATAAAAATAGGTCAACACCTCGACATCTAATAGTAAAACTTACAAGTCTCAGAGACAAAGAGAAAATCCTGAAAGCAGCTCTGGAGAAGAGATCTGTAACCTACAATGGTAGAAGCATTAGCTTGGCAACAGACCTATCCACAGAGACCTGGCAGGCCAGTCAGGTCTCAACCAGTACCAAAAGATTGGGATCATTCCCTGCATATTTGTGGACCACAATGCTTTGAAACTAGAACTCAATCACAAGAGGAAAGTCAGAAAAAACTCAAATATATGGAGGCTAAAGAGCATCCTACTAAAGAATAAATGGGTCAACCAGGAAATTAAAGAAGAATTAAAAAAATTCATGGGAACAAATGAAAATGAAAACACAACTGTTCTGGGGCACCTGGGTGGCTCAGTCATTAAGCGTTTGCCTTCAGCTCAGGTCATGATCCCAGGGTCCTGGGATCGAGCCCCTCATCAGGCTCCCTGCTCAGCAGGAAGCCTGCTTCTCCCTCTCCCATTCCCCCTGCTTGTGTTCCCTCTCTTGCTGTGTCTTTCTCTGTCAAATAAATAAATAAAATCTTAAAAAAAAAAGAAAATACAACTGTTCAAAATCTTTGGGACGCAGCAAAGGCGGTCCTAAGAGGAAAGTATATAGCAATACAAGCCTTTCTCAAGAAACAAGTAAGGTCTCAAATACACAACCTAACCCTACACTTAAAGGAGCTGGAGAAAGAACAGCAAATAAAGCCCAAACCCAGCAGGAGAAGAGAAATAATAAATATCAGAGGAGAAATCAATGAAATAGAAACCAAAAGAACAGCAGAACAGATCAACGAAACTAGGAGCTGGTTCTTTGAAAGAATAAGATTGATAAACCCCTGGCCATACTTATCAAAAAGAAAAGAGAAATGACCCAAATAAATAAAATCATGAATGAGAGAGGAGAGATCACAACCAACACCAAAGAAATGCAAACAATTATAAGAACATATTATGAGCAACTCTATGCCAGCAAATTAGATAATCTGGAAGAAATGGATGCATTCCTAGAGATGTATCAACTATCCAGCTGAACCAGGAAGAAATAGAAAACCTGAACAGACCTATAACCACTAAGGAAATTGAAGCAGTCATCAAAAATCTCCCAATAAACAAGAGCCCAGGGCCAGATGGCTTCCCAGGGGAATTCTACCAAACATTTGAAGAAGAATTAATACCTATTCTTCTGAAACTCTTCCAAAGAACAGAAATGGAAGGAAAACTTCCAAACTCATTTTATGAGGCCAGCATCACCTTGATCCCAAAATCAGACAAAGATCCCATCAAAAAGGAGAATTAACAGATGAATATCCCTCATGAACATGGATGCAAAAATTCTCACCAAAATACTAGCCAGGATCCAACAGCACATTAAAAGGATTATTCACCACGACCAAGTGGGATTTATTCCTGGGCTGCAAGGTTGGTTCAGCATCCGCAAACCAATCAATGTGCTACAATACATTAACAAAAGAAAGAACAAGAACCATATGATCCTCTCAGTAGATGCAGAAAAAGCATTTGAGAAACTACAGCATCCTTTCTTGATTAAAACTCTTCAGAGTGCAGGGATAAAGCGTACATACCTCAATATCATAAAAGCCATCTATGAAAAACCCACAGTGAACATCATTCTCAATGGGGAAAAACTGAAAGCTTTCCCCCTAAGGTGAGGAACATGGCAAGGATGTCCACTATCACCACTGCTATTCAACATAGTACTAGAAGTCCTAGCCACAGCAATCAGACAACAAAAAGAAATCAAAGGCCTCCAAATGGGCAAAGAAGTCAAACTCTCATTCTTTGCAGATGATATGATACTTTATGTGGAAAACCCAAAAGATTCCACCCCAAAACTGCTAGAACTCATACAGGAATTCAATAAAATGGCAGGATATAAAATCAATGCACAGAAATCAGTTGCATTTCTATATACCAACAACAAGACAAAAGAAAGAGAAATTAAGGAGTCAATTCCATTTACAACTGCACCCAAAACCATAAGATACCTAGGAATAAATCTAACCAAAGAGGCAAAGAATCTGTACTCATAAAACTATAAAATACTCATGAAAGGAATTGAAGATGACACAAAGAAATGTAAAAATGTTCCATGCTCATGTATTGGAAGAACAAATATTATGAAGATACCAATGCTACCTAGAGCAATCTACACATTTAATGCAATCCCTATCAAAATACCATCAACTTTTTTCAAAGAAATGGAACAAATAATCCTAAAATTTGTATGGAACCAGAAAAGACCCCCAATAGCCAGAGGAATGTTGAAAAAGAAAAGCAAAGCTGGTGGCGTCACAATTCCAGACATCAAGCTCTATTACAAAGCTGTCATCAAGACAGTATGGTACTGGCACAAAAACAGACATATAGATCAATGGAACAGAATAGAGAGCCCAGAAATGGACCCTCAACTCTATGGTCAACTAATCTTCAACAAAGCAGGAAAGAATGTCCAGTGGAAAAAAGACAGTCTCTTCAACAAATGGTATTGGGAAAATTGGACAGCCACATGCAGAAGAATGAAACTGGACCATTTCCTTACACCACACACAAAAATAGACTCCAAATGGTTGAGAGACCTAAATGTGAGACAGGAGTCCATCAAAATCCTAGAGAACACAGGCAGCAACCTCTTCGACCTCAGCCATAGCAACTTTTTCCTAGAAACACTGCCAAAGGCAAGGGAAGCAAGGGCAAAAATTAACTATTGGGATTTCATCAAGATAAAATCTTTTGCACAGCTAAGGAAACAGTCCACAAAACCAAAAGCCAACTGACAGAATGGGAGAAGATATTTTCAAATGACATATCAGATAAAGAGCTAGTATCCAAAATCTATAAAGAATTTATCAAACTCAACACCCAAAGAACAAATAATCCAATCAAGAAATGGGCAGAAGTCATGAACAGGCATTTTTCCAAAGAAGACATCCAAATGGCCAACAGACACATGAAACAGTGCTCAACATCGCTCGGCATCAGGGAAATCCAAATCAAAACCTCAGTGAGATACCACCTCACACCCGTCAGAATGGCTAAAATTAACAAGTCAGGAAATGACAGATGTTGGCGGGGATGAGGAGAAAGGGGAACCCTCCTACACTGTTCGTGGGAATGCAAGCTGGTAAAGCCACTCTGGAAAACAGTATGGAGTTCCTCAAAAGTTGGAAATAGAGCTACCATACGATCCAGCAACGGCACTATTGGGTATTTACCCCAAAGATACAAATGTAGAGATCGGAAGGGGTACATGCACCCCAATGTTTATAGCAGCAATCCACAATAGCCAAACTGTGGAAAGAGCCAAGATGTCCACCAACAGATGAATGGATAAAGAAGATGTGGTGTGTGTGTGTGTGTGTGTGTGTGTGTGTGTGTGTGTGTGTGTATATAATGGAAAATTATGCAGCCATCAAAAAAACAAAGAAACAAAATCTTACCATTTGCAATGACGTGTATGGAACTAGAGGGTATTACGCTAAGCAAAATAAGTCAATCAGAGAAAGACATGTATCATATGATCTCACTGATATGAGGCATTCTTAATCTCAGGAAACAAACTGAGGGTTGCTGGAGTGGTGGGGGGTGGGAGGGATGGGGTGGCTGGATGAGGGACATTGGGGAGGGTATGTGCTATGATGAGCACTGTGAATTGTGTAAAACTGATGAATCACAGACCTGTACCTCTGAAACAAATAATACATTATATGTTAAAAAAAAGAAAAAAAAAGATAGTAGAATGGGAAAAATGAAGGAAGGGAAATCAGAGGGGGAGATGAACCATGAGAAACAAACTGAGGGTTCTAGAGGGGAGGGGTTGGGGGATGGGTTAGCCTGGTGATGGGTATTAAAGAGGGCACATACTGAATGGAGCACTGGGTGTTATACGCAAACAATGAATCATGGAACACTACATCAAAAATTAATGATGTAATGTGTGGTGATTAACATAATAAAATAAAATTTTAAAAAAAAAGTAAAGATTTCTTGTAACAAGGAATCCTGGAAACAAGCCTTTCCTATTAAATCCCAAGCCAGCAGAATTCTAAAAAGACATAAGAAACAGTTCTCATGCAAAATTTGCTACCAAAGTGAATTTCCAGTGTTGCTATAACAGCATTTATTCAATATACTCCAAAAGACTGGTATTCTATTTCTCTTTAATGAGATGTGATCTTTCAGTCCTTGGATTTTCTTAAATAACATGTCTACAAGTTGCAGAGTGACCTTTAAGAAAAGCCACTCTAAAGTGATGATCCAAGTGGCCCCGGATGACTCCAACTTAAAGACATCTAAAATGGATCAACCCATTCCAGAATTCAGTGACTCAAAATTTCAATCTATTCCAATTTTGTCAGTCTTTGACTCCAAAGACTAGGGTCATTGGAGGTAGACTCAAAGGTGAAAAACAACTTTTAGATTACCTCTGAAGTCAACCAGGTATCGTTGGAGTCATAGTGGCTGTGGTCTGTGTACTCACCTACTCACTATTCTTCCTTCCCTCCTCACTTTGCCATGACTCCCCGAACTCACGGACTTTGGGTTTTGACACGTGAATTACTTTGACCAATGGAATGTGAACAGAAGAGTAGAAGTTCTGAACTGAGGCTTTAAGAGGTTCTGAGTGTTTCTACTCACCCTCTGATATCCTGCTATCACCCGTGAGAACATACCCCAAGCAGCCATGGCTCCTTCAGTGTAGGTCCCACAATGAAAGATACATGAAGTGGAGGGAACCAAACCCATAGTCCAGAGTGACTACAGTTAACCTACTGACCCATGAGCAAGAAATAATGATCTGAATGCAAGCAACTGAAATCTTAGGGTAGTTTATTGCTATAGTAAAAGTTAATACTGTGACCAACAATAAAAGGGCTCAAGGTATTATTCTCTGGTACCACTCTATTCCAAATTAAAACTTCCAGGTCCATGCTCCAAAATAGTATGCTAAAGCAAACCGGTTTTCATTTCAGTACCAGGCACTGGCCAAATATGTCTGACAGCTTGATATCTTCTCATCTGAAAATGTATCCATCATTGAGTTAATTACTTTGAACCACTTCTACTAAAGTAAAAGTACATTGAAGACAGAATCCGTACCTGATTTGCCATCCCCCTACAGCACCTAAAAGAGTGTTTCACACTTCATAGCCATTTGATAAGTGATTCCCTATTCCAACTCAGAGTTACCACTGCTTTTCATTATTGTCCATATCTCAAAATGACCTCCTGAGTCACAAAATGATTCATATATTTGAAATGACAGAAATGACTAGATATGATCTTTCCACCTGAATACACAGGAATTCTAAAGCACTACACAATGAATGATTCTCAAGACTGGTAAACTACACCAACATGAATTCCTTCTAAATGGCACAGATTCCTTCAATGAATACTGAGATGTAGAATGACATATCTCACGGTGCTACACACAAACATGCCACAGAGATGTATCAGCACTCAAGGGTACAGCTCCAAGGGAGGTCTCACAAAGGGGCCTAGCAATGCCTTCCGGGGAGCACATTTCTGTCTTGAGTCTCTTTCACACTGGTCCTCTGTGCCACTCTGCCTCTGGCTCATTGTACCAGTTGTCTCATTTTCTCCATCGTCCTCAACTACCCAACCAATCTAGGTTACTTTCTTTCCTCTTCTTCTCCACACTTCATTTTATTTCTTGCCAATTGCTTCTTCTACCTTTCTCTCATACTTCTAAACCTGGCACAAGAAGGCATCACCACACATCCAGAGAACTCCCTTCCTTCAGAACAAATCAACCAACTGCCAAATACCAGATATAATTCTCAGGCCTCAGAGTCAATAAAAGCAGGTATGTTCCTTGCAAGATGCTCGGGGACTTCCAGAGATGTCCACATACCCTGCAAGCTATTTAGTACTTGTGTCACTACAGAAAATTGAAGGCAAGATTTTTTGTCAAATTTTTGGTCAAAAATTCTGCTGAACCCCATGGTCTAAACATGTTCAGTTCATCAAAGCTGTACAGTAGCAAAGATGTCTTAAAAAATGCTTCATTAATTAATCACTATATCCCATGATTGCAATTTCTGCTCCTAATTAAGTATGTTTTAGTAATATCTCATGAAATTATAAATAAATTCTCTACTATACTTAGAAGGAGTCAAAAAATCCTAAAATACAGACCCAACTGTAATAAACACACATCTCTATTTTCTTCCCAGGATATCATTTCCTCTTTTATTCTGAAAATACCATACACTTTCTTTGGGAAATGTCACCCCTAACTTACCCTGAAAGCTGAAGGCCCATGGAACAATGTGATTCAAATATATACCATCATTTTCTTACTGAGCCTAGCCACAGGCTAGGGGTGTGTGTACCTGTCTGAAGCTGGGCATGGCACTCTAACCCACTGGTCAAAGTTGATCTATATTTGTATAGATAAGGGCACGTGACTGAAACAATAAATCGCAGTCTTTCCCAAGATCTTTCAAAGTGAAATTAAGGCAAGAGGAGAAATCTCTCTCAATTGGTGATGAAATGGGGCATCTTAAAGCAGCAGTGTGCCTGCATGGTGGGGAAAGCCAGTTTGAGAGAGTGAAGCCAAGATGCAGACAGAAACAGATGGCAGAAACACAGAAGACGGAGCACCCTGCAGTGTCCAAATCCCCGGACCAGTTGTCCCTGATGATGGCCACACTTCTGCCTTCCTCCTGGGTACATAATAAGCCTTCCAATAAACTCTCCTGTATATCTAACTCAATTCAAGCTGTTTTCCTGTAATCAGTAGCCAAGGAAATTCTACATAATATACCAAACTACAAGGTAAAAAATTTGACTTCTTTGGGGAGTAGGGTCCAGGAACACTGTAAGAAATGTATCTGCAGCAAATGTAGCTGCAGCAAAAAATCTGAGTTAACAGACTGGCATTTAAGAATGACACTATTTAACACTTTCTTCACTGCCTTCTTAACTAGGGATAAGCCTTGTCTTTTCATAAGACAATCAATTTCTTATATTTTTTTAATGAATTCCCTCTTAACACAAACCATGAACACAGATGTTCAGTGGGTATATACTGGGCTAAAACATGAAGATTAGGATACTATGATTGCCGTATGATCCTCTGGAATATCATCAATTCCAAGGTAAGAAGGCTTTGTGTTCTGGAAAAATCTATGTCGGAATAGTAATGGTTGTATAGCAAAACAGCACTCATTACCAGAACTCAGGAAGAGATCTGATTTTCAATACAAAAATTACATTTAAAAAAGCAAACTCATTCTAACTCCTCAAAGCTGATACCTATGCCCTTAACTAGTTCTGACTAAAAAAAAAGGAAAAACAAAATGGTTTTTCTTTATACAACTTTAAGCTCTTACAAGCTTATATATTCATTTTACTTGTTTTATACAGCTATTTAGCACAATGTGAACTTAATACATGCTCATAATGGAAGAAAACAAATCATATCACAAAATGCAAATTCTTCTTAATTACATAAACTTACACGGTTAGGTTCTAGACATCAATTTTACTTTTTTTTAAAGATTTTATTTATTTATTCATGAGAGAGAGAGAGAGAGAGAGGCAGAGAGAGAAGCAGGCTCCCAAGGAGCAGGGAGCCCGATGCGGGACTCGATCCCAGGACCCTGGGATCATGACCTGAGCCGAAGGCAGACGCTTAACCATCTGAGCCACCCAGGCGCCCTAGACATCAATTTTAGAACACCAAAGTCTTCTCTAAGTTATTCCAGAAGACTATTTGCATACAAGTTTTGGAAATCTCCACTGTGAAATTCTTCCAATATAAACTGCATTTAATATTTTCAATCAGCAACATGCTTAGAGAACACACCCAGAATATCTGGGACCAGTGCTCTAGACTTTTCTACCTTCTACAAGTGTATATGCATACACACATATGTACACATACATATATATACCTGAATACGTATGTGTATTTATGTATATATACACACTTGAGTATGTGTATACATATAGTATGTATATATTTTATGCATACATACATATTTTGGGTGTGTGTATGTACATATATATACATACGGACAATGAGATAGAGATAGTAACTATATATATATATATATATATATATATATATACACACACACACACACACACACACACAGTAACTGAATTTGACCCAAACCCATCCTGCAACTAATAATTTGGCCTTAAAAGGATATTTAAGTATGGATTCAAATATAGATAATTAAAATATCTTAAAATCCCAGGCCATATCCACAGAAAATGGTGTCATTTAGGAAAATTTCCTTAGACTCTCTATTTACAATACTAAAATAAATAAAATAAAATAAAAACTAAAAAAAACCTATAGATATAGAGAACTATTTGATAATTACGTTATTCACCTCTACCCTGTTTATAATATGACCACATTAGAAGACCTTTTAAAAAAATTTAGTAAGTTAAATTTCAGGTCAAGGCCTTTTTTAAAACTTTTCTGGTCCCATCATAGAAATAATATACAGAAATCCCACTGCTAGTACATGAGAAACCATGAAGCATGTGCTATAAAGAACGAAACCACATTTGTTTTTACCTGCATTGATGCTCCCTCCACTCTTGCCACACAGGCCACCCGGTCCAAGAAAGTCACGGCCACGGGCACCGCCACAAAAAAACCCTTACAGAAGGCTTTGGCATACCTTCTCACCCAGCCTTGTGACTGTGCCATACCTGAAAACAAGTACAAAATTAGCCTCAAAAAATGTAAAAAAGAAAAAACAAAAACAGCACAGGAAAAGTAAGAGTTAAGGAAAAACAACCTCATCTCTTAATATCTTTCACACTCATCCCTATGAGCAGTAGAATAAATCTGACTTAAATCCCAAAGGCAAATACAGTAACTCAGGCTAACTCTTTTCAGTAACTGAAGTCCACTTGATAACGTCAGTGGAAACTTTCTCTTCACAAAACAGTAAATTCCTTCAGGTTGTTGACTATTAGGGTGCAACTGCTTCTTCCTCTCCTGACATCTGTTCTCGTCCACAGTCACACAAGTTTCAGTGGTACACAGGGCTGCCTGGCCTCCCTTGCAGCTAAGTGTGACCATGTAACTAGGTCAGGTGAATGGCATATGAGTAAAAATGATAGATTTCCACATTGTGCCCTGAAAAGGAGAATGCCCTCCTCTTCGTGTTTCCCTTTTTATGATACCATGATAACAAGGTGGTGGTAGAGACAGGAGAAGCCATCTCAAGTTAAAGATGGCAAAGCAACAAAATAGAAGGGTCCCGGGTCCCCAGCACCATGAAGGCACTATAATTGTGCTGTACTCACTTACCCTATAACCACCTGACTAATTTTCAGATTTTTCTAGGGATAAGCAATCCCTTAATTGTCTCATGCAATGAAAAACAAAATAGTGAGAGATCAAGATATGCTACACTACCAGACCAAAGAGAGTCGAACACAGTCCAAGAGATGAAGAAACTTCATGGTTGGGAAAGATATAAATGATCATTTTGTTCACAGTCTTACTTAGACAAGCTCCATGTGCTAACCAAGATTGAAGGGGATGATGAGGTTAGAGGTCTCTTGACCTCTCCTTCTTTGCAGTATACAACTAGATCAGAGTAACTGAAAAGTTCCCTAACACAACCACAAGGTTTGTTTAGCCCTAAACAGGTCAGTTTGCTTCCAAGGGATGACCTAAAATTTCTTGTCCTTTTGAGAGCAGGTTCAAAAGGGTCCAGAAATGCAATTTACACCAAGCATATACCAGAAAGGCATATACTGGGACAGTGTTTATGCTTTTCATGTTTAAGTTCCCAAAAGTCACACTTCCAATGAGAGCAATGTTATGATAATATTAATATTATAGACATGAAAAGAAGCCAAAAATAGGTAAGAATATAAGAAGGAAAAGAAAAAGACTAAAAAATATATTCATGAACAATAGAGTGAGAGGGAGGGAGAAAATGAGTAAATATAAATACAGAAATAAGTATAATTATTTACTTATTTGCGTGTGTATATTAAAAAAGCAGAAAAATTACAGTTAAATTCTGTCCAACTACTCATACCTGAAGATTTACCCACTGACCTATATAACTTAAACTTGAAAGGAGACACAGAGGAACATACAAAGAAAGGGTGGGACCACTTCCAAATAGCTTCATCCAAAAGACTTCACTTCTCACTTTATTTTAAAGGAATTTTTCCTTTAAAGACACATACAAAAGAGGGTCACATGGTAATGAAGAATAGTCTTCTGATCCTGACAGAGCAAAAGAATTCTCCAGAGTTATCAGTATAGGACAATGGCTTTCAAACTGTTTTGACCATGTCCCACATTAAGAAATACATTCTATAGAGCAACCAAGTACTCAAGTACTAACTCATATACACACAACTTACACATATACCCTCACAATGCAGCAAATAAGAACTGAAAACAGTGTCACAAAACTACTTATTCTTATTACATAATAGGCTATCATTTTAGTTTGTTCTATTTCATTGGATATGACAAGATGAATGTGGGGAGACCAAATTATTCTAGTGGTCCTGAGCAAGAGATGATGGTAGACTGGACCACAGTGGTGGTGACAGAGATGGAATAAAATGAGCAGACGTGGGGCGTCTGGCTGGCTCAGTCAGTGGAGCAGGCGACTCTTGATCTCGGGGTTGTGAGTTCCAGCCCCACGTTGGGTGTAGAGCTTACTTAAAAAAAAAAAAAAAATGAGCAGACTTACGATACATATTTTGGAGGTTAAAATGACGTGATTGGACATGAATGGGCAATGGCAAGGGAGGGGAGAGGAGCTAAGAGAAGGAGGTGTCAAGAGGCAGTAGTGACCTATGAAAGCACTGTTATTTTGTCATCCCCTTGAATTGCATTCCAAAGTATTAAAAACATGCTCACAATTCAATTTATCAAACCTTTATTCAGTCCTACTAAGCACAAGGCCATAAGTTAGGCGCTAGAAATTTAGGAGTGGAAAAGCAGATATGGTCCTTGCTCTCAAGGGGTTACACTATACCAGGAAAGATGCCCCTAAAGAAATATTTTAAATGGAAATGAGTATTGAAAAGGGCCAAGCCCTGGAGCATGGGAATATGGAGAAAGGAATTCCTTCCATCAGAAAATGATCAGCAAAGGTCTCCCAAGGAAACAGCAATCGAGGTGGGACCCGAGCATTTCAGGCACAAGGAGCAGCAAGTGTGAAGGCCTAGAAGCAAAGTAAAACGTAGCTACTTAAGAAACTAACAGAAGTTCAATTTGGATAAAGTATATACACAATTTATTTGCTAATTTGCAATTTTTACTTTAGTAAACATTTAGTTATTGACTGCTAAACGCCAATGTTAAGGGAAGAGAATATAAAGATGGCTGGGCACACAATATAATATCATTTAAAAACTCTCACAAACAATACTTTATATTTTCTATGTAAATTTGTATAAGCATATAAAAGTATTTAAAATAGAATATTATTTGTATTATTGTGCTCATTGTTTACTAACCACTCATGTCGCTTGTATAATTAGTAAAGTTTAGAAAGAGATAGAAAAAGCAGGCTTATCAGAATGCTGAGTGGTTCATCCTAGATGCTGGAAATGTAGATCATGACTATTTTCTTCTTTGAACTTCCATTGGTTTCTAACATTTAAAAAAGAAAGGTGTGCTATGAAGTCACTTTAGTATATGGATACCACAGGATGATACCAGTCCTGATCTATTTACTATTATGATAAACTACCCTTTCTCAGTCCAGTCTCTATGCTGTTCTAAGAACAAAAAAACACCGAGTAAGATTCTTCCCTATTTATGCAGCAATCAACATATCTGACTGCAATTCTTTTATGTAGCCAAAATAGGCCATGTCGGAATATTATATGCTTTAGAAAACTTCTTGAGAGTTTGAAAAGCCTTAAAAAGTCTTACCTTTCTATTCACCCATAGTAGCATTTGGGTTCAAACAGGAAAATCTTGCTGACAATCTATATTACAACCAACCTGACAACTTGACTACTTTAAGTAATAAACTGGCTTGAAACACATAAACATATGCTTGCCTAAATATTAAGC
Source organism: Callorhinus ursinus (assembly GCF_003265705.2). NCBI lineage: Eukaryota > Metazoa > Chordata > Mammalia > Carnivora > Otariidae > Callorhinus > Callorhinus ursinus. The sequence goes on from NW_027397074.1 coordinate 54,037,354, forward strand.
AAATGTATACTTTATCAGGTCAAACAGGCTTAGACAACCAGAGGATTTAGACTCCAAAAAAAAAATGATAGGACAAATGAAAATAGAAAAACATGCTCTTGGGGCGCCTGGGTGGCTCAGTCGTTGGGCATCTGCCTTCGGCTCAGGTCATGATCCCAGGGTCCTGGGATCGAGCCCCGCATCGGGCTCCCCGCTCCGTGGGAAGCCTGCTTCTCCCTCTCCCACTCCCCCTGCTTGTGTTCCCTCTCTCGCTGTGTCTCTCTCTGTCAAATAAATAAAATCTTTAAAAAAATAAAAA